>NC_089746.1:15717194-15724694 GCF_040412425.1 Macrobrachium rosenbergii
TAGAGTTACGGGACATGAAGTGTGTTAAGATTTCGGTTTAATAAAACAAATAATTAAAAAAAAAAAATGGAAGCTAAAACAACACTGACGAACAACTGAAACGCAAAGCAATGAAAGAAGGCGAAACGAACAAAAAAAAAAAAGATCAAACATCAAAAAAGTATTGAAACAAAGTATCATACGATAATTAGACAAACACAAACACACAAAACAATCGCCGATACAATTGGCATCTGACCAAACTCGATCAATAATGGAAATGTTAAAACCTCTCTCTCTCTCTCTCTCTCTCTCTCTCTCTTTTTGAGACATAAAACAACGAGTGCAATTACCACTCCTGAGGGAGGCTGCTGCTGTTGTCAGAGAGAGAGAGAGAGAGAGAGAGAGAGAGAGAGAGAGAGACAGAGAGAGAGACATCCCATAAAAGGAAGCTCCGCTAATCAAGCTGGGTTCTGTTTTAAGATATTTCGTTAGCTCTCTCTCTCTCTCTCTCTCTCTCTCTCTCTCTCTCTCTCTCTCTCTCTCTCTCTCTCTCTCTCTCTATATATATATATATATATATATATATATATATATATATATATATATATATATATGTATATACACATACACACACACATATATATATATATATATATATATATATATATATATATATATATATATATATATATCAGTTTATCGATCTGTATACTTTTGTATATATATATATATATATATATATATATTTATATATATATATATATATATATATATATATATATATATATATATATATATATATATATATATATATATATATATATACAAAAGTATACAGATCGATAAACTGATAGATATAAAATAATATATATGTAAATAGACGCCGTGTATACTTATGTTGGTGCATTTAAAGCCAAAAATCTGTATGTGTATGAGAGAGAGAGAGAGAGAGAGAGAGAGAGAGAGAGAGAGAGAGAGAGAGAGAGAGAGAGAGATATTTCGTAATCTATTCAGTAGCTATCTAACAGCGCTATACCTTCATACGATGTCAGATAGACACACACAAACACACACACATACAGACAGAGAAAGAAAGAGAGAGAGTAAATAAACAAAGCAGCAAGCCCTCCTACACACACACACACACACAAACCGATCTAAACGATTACATGGATACTGGGTGTTCCTGCACTAAGAGACTGAAGGGGTTATCAGCTGGTGGTCTTTGAGGGCATCTGGTTACCGTTTTGAGGGTGGGTATAGCGCGCGCGCACACGCGTACACACACACACACACACACACACGCACACACACCGGACGGATCAGTGGTCGAGTGGGATGGATCTCCTGCCCGTGGGCATAAGGGTATCAGGTTAGTTTGCTAATGGCCCTTTCTTTAATCAGGTCACCCAAGAAGATGCCTTGTGATCGGGCGATTTGGTTCATTAAAAAGGTTATTAGATTCGTTATTCATTTCATTAATGATATACTTTGGCTACTACTACTACTACAACTACCATTACTACTTCTATCATTATTATTATTATTAAACTACTTTTCTATATGTTATTATTCCTATCTTGCTAATGCACCCCTGCACTTCATCATATTTACATAATAATTGAATCTGGATGTGGCCATGAGCTGAAATACATTATTATTATTATTATTATTATTATTATTAGAAAAAGTTTCAGATTTTGTTTAAGACTGATTAAAATTCTTTTAACTTTTCACAAACTTCCGTTCCCATTTTGTTCCCTTGTTTTTGTTTTTTTGTTTTTTTTGTAGTTTTGAAAACCTTAATCAACTTTTTAAAGGGCTTTGTACTGTTTTGTTCATTATTATTATTATTATTATTATTATTATTATTATTATTATTATTATTATTATTATTATTATTATTATCAAATCTGCGTCTGTATACGTCCAGTGAAAGCACAGGAACACAGATCGACAGTCAAGCTGCAAGAGAGAGAGAGAGAGAGGGGGGGGGGATAATCGCAAAAGAACCTTTGTGAATATTCAGGGCGATATCGTTTAAAACAAATAAAAATAAAAATAAAAATAAAAACAAAAAGTTCTGCAACGGAGGGGTATCCAGGATTTATGTAAAAAGTTTGTACTAATTTATCCTCGAAATTCAAGACATTCAATTAAATTATGTGCTCTCTCTCTCTCTCTCTCTCTCTCTCTCTCTCTCTCTCTCTCTCTCGTGAGCGCGCGCGCGTGTGTATGTGTGTTACTGAGAATGAGAGATATATTCACTTTACCAAAGAAATTTTAAAGATTGTTGGAGAGAGAGAGAGAGAGAGAGAGAGAGAGAGAGAGAGAGAGAGAGAGAGAGAGAGAGAGAGAGTTTTTCTTCTGTTTCTAGTACACGAAATTTATCGTTACTCCGCCAAGAATTTCCTTTCATGAATCTTGACATGCAAGAAAAAAAAAAAAATATAAAAATAGATAAATTAAGAGATGAGTCACTTCAGTACCCTTAAGTACGTTCTTCCACAGAGTCAATACCTCGCCGTACCGTCATGCGATATAGAGGCGTGGCCTCTGTATGCCACCCATACAAGGAAGAGAACAAATAACTGTGCGCATGCGCGCACGCACGCGCAAGAAACATACAATAGTTGTGGGAACGAAGGTTTGCGGATAAGGCAAAAATATTTGTTTTGAGAGAGAGAGATTCACATAACTCAAGGAAAAAACAAAGAGTTTTGGAGAGAGAGAGAGAGAGAGAGAGAGAGAGAGAGAGAGAGAGATTAGAGGAACGACCTCCTGTGATGAGATAGGGATTACCTCGCCGAGGCCTTCATTACCTTAGGTATGAAATGATGGTATACTTAATGACGAGGTACTGATGAATCACGTCTGTTATCCAGTTTTGCTTTCTTCTTCTTCCTTTATTCTTCTCAGATTCGATCCACACCATTCGAATAACGACCAGGAACTCAAATAATTGCTAAGGTCAAGACAGGCATACTGGATAGGAAAATACAAAGATAGTTGGAGAGGTTAGAGAGTGAATTTTTTAGGAAAGCAACCTGTACAAAAGAAAAACATACCAATACCAGCTTTACTTACACATATATTTTTTTTTAAATTTAAGAAATAAAAATTCATTTTTTGCTGAATAATTCTCCGAAATAAAAAAAATAACTAATTAAAAGCTCGAGACAAAAGCCAGAAGTCATTCCATTAACGCATATTTTCCATTGATGACGCAATCTTCTTTCCACGGAGAGGAATTTTTAATTAAACTCAAAAATTAAAACTGTAAATTAATTTCCTTTTCATAACATCACGCAGGCCAAAAGACAGACATAGGAAAAAATTCTGAAAAACGTAAAAATGTGCCGAAGTTTCTTCGGCGCAATCGAGTTTTCTGTACAGCCGCTACAGCGTATAATCAAGGCTACCGAAAATAGATCTATCTTTCGGTGGTCTCGGCATAATGCTGTATGAGTCGTGGCCCATGAAACTTTAACCACGGCCCGCTGGTGGCCTATCTTATATCGTTGCCAGAAGCACGATTATGGGTAACTTTAACCTTGAATAAAGTAAAAACTACTGAGGCTAGAGGTCTGTAATTTGGTATGTTTGATGATTGGAGGGTGGATGATCAACTTACCAATTTGCAGCCCTCTAGCCTCAGTAGTTTTTAAGAGCTGAGGGTGGACAGAAAAAGTGCGGACGGACAGACAAAGCCGGCACAATAGTTTTCTTTCACAGAAAACTAAAAAGAACGAGTCGGTTAAAGGAAAAGAGTCTCTCTTTCCTAAGAGCGGCAAAAATAAAATGAGACCATGACCAATTCCATAAGTGATAAAAAAGAAATTATAAAAAATAAATCTTGATATCGAGTAAAGACAACCATTTTTCTTGCGTACCATTAAAATGAGAGCGAGATAAGTAAATAAAAAATACTGGAAAACAAGACTAAATCCATGAATAAAGAAAAGAAGTATTAAACAACCTTGATATCGAGAAAGAGTAAAAATAACCATTTTCCTTACGTACCATAATGGTGAGAGCGAGATAAAAAAAAAACAAACAACCAGGTGTAAATGAAAATGAAAAAAAGGGAAAACTGAGATCAGTGTAAAATGGTCTCGAGTATTTCTTTTCTATTTTTTCGCGGGGGGGAGGGAGGGCACATTCCTCTCGCAAGAGTCAGACCAAGAAGAGGAAAGGAGGAACATCTTCCAGACTTTTGAACTCTCGGGATTATTAGGTGACACCTGCTGCGAGACTTCAAGATTTAAAAAAAAAAAATAAACAAGGCGAGAAATGTATGCTCGGAATTTCACGGAGTTATACCCGCATCTAATAATAAAATTCCTTGAGTCTGCCCTTCAAGGTGCAACCTGCGAAATGGTATTTTGATCTGTGCGAGTCTCTGGGAAACTCCAAATACTCAGTCCAAAAGCTTCACATGAGCAATAAAGGGGAAAAATGCGGCTGGAATTGTCTCGCTGGTACAGTCAGAAATAAAAAATAATTTTAAAAGAGAGAGATACAGAGAGAAAAATGCAATAAGGAGTCACGATGGAAAAGGTGGGAAAAAAAACTGTCTAGATTACAAGAAAAATGATTTTATAAGGGAGAGTTACCAAGAGAAAAATGCAATAAGAAGTCACGTTGGAAAAGCAGGACAACAAATATAAATATGCCGGGATGACAAGGAAGTCAGAACCCAGATTTCGACAACTTGAAAAAAAAAAAAAGTGAAATGGATTTCCGAGTGCTGAAGCTGAGGGATGGATAAAAAAAAATTTGGGGCGGACATCGGACAAATTCGAATTCCTACGACAAAAAGGTCAAATTTCAGATGTCGACAACTGAAAATTAAATAAATAGCATATATTTCAGAATGCTGAAGCAAAGTAGGTGAACAATGATTTTTAAAACGTTCCTATAAACCGGAGGTAAAGGAAAGATCCACCTTGTCTGATTGGAAACAGATGCGGTCAGGTCTAAGTTCTAAACTGAATTTTTCTTTCAAATGAAGCATCGTGTATTATGCATTGTGGGAAGGGGATATAAAATTTAGGCCAAAGTCCAAGCGCTGGGACCTATGAGGTCATTCAACGCTGAAATGGAAACAAGAGTAAAAAAGTTTGAAAGGCGTAACAGGAGGAAAACCTCCTCGCAGTTGCACTATGAAACAAGTCAGGAGAGAGTGGAAAGTAAGATATGAAGAAAGAGAATATGAACGGAGGTACAGTCAAAGGGATGACAGGGGTTGCAGTCAGGGGTCGAAAGGACGCCGCAAAGAACCTCAAGAAATGCCTACAGTGCACCGCGTGCTCGTGAGGTGCACTGACGGCACTACCCCCTATAAGGGGGAATGTCTTATGTGACCTGAGGTCAGTTTGAAGGAATTTGGACTCTTTAAAGTAAACATGTGCGGTGTGTGTATAGTGTACTTTTCAATTAAACATTTGTCTATTTCTTCGCTGACCCGACTCTCTCTCTCTCTCTCTCTCTCTCTCTCTCTCTCTCTCTCTCTCTCTCTCTCTCTCTCTCTCTGTTTGTATTAGTCACTCGTTTTCAGCTTCGTACTCTCCTTCCATCTGTCTATTTATGTGATTTCGTCCCTGAGTGAATCATTACCCCATGTCCTTTTTATTTCTCTCTCTCTCTCTCTCTCTCTCTCTCTCTCTCTCTCTCTCTCTCTCTCTCTCTCTCTCTCATTAGCCTCCTCCCCTTCTTCTTCTCCGCGTTTCCATTATTCCCTTTCTATCTCTCTCTTCCTCCTCATCGATTTCGTCTTTGTAGTAATTCATTTTCTTCACATCTCTATTTTTTTATTTGCTTTCATTTTATAATTATTCTCTCCCTCTCTCTCTCTCTCTCTCTCTCTCTCTCTCTCTCTCTCTCTCTCTCTCTCTCTCTCTCATGCGACATGGAATAGGAATTAAGGAATTGATATTCTTGCTGTCTTTGTCATTTTTTTCGTTAAGTGTTGTGAATATTTTGTTTAAATGTTTTGAAATTGAATTTTAATGTAACACACACATGTAGTTATATATAGACACACACACACACACATATATATATATATATACTCTCGAATATTCATATATATAGATATATAATACGAGTATATATGCATATACATATAATATATGCACACATATATGTACAGTATATACATATACACATATTTATTTAGATATAAATAAATATATATATATATATATATATATATATATATATATATATATATATATATATATATCAAATCAATCGTTATGGAAACTACCTCAGAGGTCTGGTGCAAGCAGCAAATGTAGAGTTACAATAAGGACCAGAACCACAGAGAGAGAGAGAGAGAGAGAGAGAGAGAGAGAGAGAGAGAGAGAGAGAAGAGAGAGAGAGTTAAATAAATGAGATACATCCACAAATAAATATTCCTATAAATACAACAAAGCAATTAATGGGAATAATGAATTCAACTTGAACTTGATTCCCCTTAACGTTATGTAAGAGAGAGAGAGAGAGAGAGAGAGAGAGAGAGAGAGAGAGAGAGAGAGAGAGAGAGAGAGAGAGAGGATATTCGAGCAACCCAACATCTCGTAATAACCACCTCTGCTTAAACAAACACCTTAGAGCAAGATGTTAAACAAACAGAAAAAACCCCCAAAGCCGGCAAGGGGTGAAGAAAGGTTGGTGGTGACCATTAACACAAACAAGGACATGGGAAAAAAAAATAAAATAAAAAAGGTGATTTTAAAATAACATAAACGGAAGAAAACAGTTCGCAATGGAATGGAATAAAAGAGTGACAATTTACAAGAAAAAGATACACTAAAACGAACAAGGAAATGGAAAAAATAAAATAAAAATAAAATTAAAAAGTTTGTTCAAAATAACATAAACACGGAGGAAAATAGTTGGCGATGGAACGGAATGCAAGGGTGGAATGGAAATGCGGAACGAAAAGCTAATGGACAGACATTGACACAAAAAATAAAAATGGAAAAATTACATAAAAAAAAAAAACAGAAACACATGGAACATAAGGAGAAGTACAAAGGATGAAAATGGAAAAACTAAATAAAAACAACAAAAGCAAAACCGTGGACCACAATGCGAAGATTAAAACGGCAAAAAATGATGAGAAACAAAGATAACAACTGATAGTAAAGACGAAATAACAGAGGCGAAGAGAACAAAAACGAATAAGGCAAACAAGCAAAAAAACAAACACTTAAATATTACAAACTCGACCAGAAAAATCTATCCAACAAATAGAGAGAAAGAAAAAATATGAAAAAATAGGCAATCGATAAAAATAAATATAAAACAAGACAAAGAAAGCAGATAACTAAGCAAAGAGGAGAAGCAATCAAAAACATGATAAATGATAGACAAAACAGTTAAAACAATATAAAAGAAAAAATATGAAAAAAAATACAAGCGAACGATAAAAATAAATATCAAACAAAAAACAGAGAAAGTCCATAACTTGCCAAAGCTAAGAAACAACGTTGAAACAATTAAAAAAAC
>NC_089746.1:15729694-15742194 GCF_040412425.1 Macrobrachium rosenbergii
AAATGTTCCCACAGAAAAAAAGGTTAATCGACAACGAGAGAGTAAATGTAGAACATCGCAATAAAAAAATGTATAAAGGATGAGAGAGAGAGAGAGAGAGAGAGAGAGAGAGAGAGAGAGAGAGAGAGAGAGAGAGAGAGAGAGAGCGTGTCGGAAAACATAAAAAAAGAGAAAAAAATCCAATGGGAAAAAAAAATCAGGGTAAACTGTAGTATCTCGAGTATTACGAGCCTTTCCCCGGGACGAAAACGAGCGTATTCAGCTCGTATCGTGCTGCTATACATTTCTCTAACGGCATCCCCTTCCCCCCATCCCCCCGTCCCCAACACTAACCCCCTAAAAAAAAAAATAAAACGTACCTTCTCCCCAACTCGTGTACCCAACAAGCAGCCTCTGAGACTTAACGCGAATCTTTGGGATTTGTTCCGAGGCATTATGGGAGCAATCCTCTTTCCATGAGCGGTAACCCTTTCAACTGACAGACGATGGTTACAGATTATCTGTAACCTGCTGCAGGGTTTTCTGTGTATGAAGGATGACATGTAACCTGCTGCAGGGTTTTCTGTCTACGAAGGATTACATGTAACCTGCTGCAGGGTTTTCTGTGTACGAAGAATTACATGTAACCTGCTAGAGGGTTTTCTTTGTATGAAGGATTACATGTAACCTGCTGCAGGGTTTTCTGTCTATGAAGGATTACATGTAACCTGCTGCAGGGTTTTCTGTCTATGAAGGATTACATGTAACCTGCTGCAGGGTTTTCTGTCTATGAAGGATTACATATAACCTGCTGCAGGGTTTTCTTGTATGAAGGATTACATGTAACCTGCTGCAGGGTTTTCTGTCTATGAAGGATTGATTACATGTAACTTGCTGCAGGGTTTTCTTTGTGTGAAGGATTACATGTAACCTGCTGCAAGGTTTTCTGTGTATGAAGGATTGATTACATGTAACCTGCAGCAGGGTTTTCTGTGTATGAAGGATTACATGTAACCTGCTGTAGGGTTTTCTGTGTATGAAGGATTACAAGTAACCTGCTGCAGGGTTTTCTGTCTATGAAGGATTACATGTAACCTGCTGCAGGGTTTTCTGTCTATAAAGGATTACATGTAACCTGCTGCAGGGTTTTCTGTGTATGAAGGATTGATTGCATGTAACCTGCTGCAGGGTTTTCTGTGTATGAAGGATTGATTACATGTAACCTGCTGCAGGGTTTTCTGTGTATGAAGGATTACATGTAACCTGCTGTAGGGTTTTCTGTGTATATGAAGGAATGACAGTGCTCTGCTTTAATTTTGTGAAGTATAGGCCGGTTTAATGGGATCTACTGTACTTGGTAATCTGTAACTTGTATGTTGGTTTTCTGTAATCTTCTTGGTTGCATCAGATTACCTATACCCTTAATGGCTGTAAGTTATAATGCAGACTTAGGTTATAGGTTACATGCAGGTTTCTCGCTCACTGGGATGGTGTCATTTTTATGCCAACTACGTCAGCTAACCCTTTAGGTATCATACCGGTAACCTGTGGATTCCTTGGTTCCAGAGCATATGTAACTTTCATGTCATATGGCTGTAACCTCATTATATTTACAGGTTATCTGTTTGCCTTGGGTTTTCAAGTTATCTATAACCTTCTTGATTACAGGTTACTTACAAGTTATTGGGAACAGATTATGAGAAATCTCTTTGATTACAGGTTATCAAAATATTAGGATGAGAGAATGAAAGCAAGATAATGCTTTGGATCAGTTTTTATAGTCAGATGATACTCGCAACAATCATATATACATTTACGTGATATATATGAATAAAACACATACAACCATTATATTATTATCAATAACTATTTTAATTCGACACTCAGATGATATTTATGACTCATGGTTAGCCTAAGGTTTTGTTTTTCGTAAAAATATTTGGTCTTTTGTAATAAACTACATCTCATCAAAAATTTAATAACTAGAGAAACTACTGATGTTGAAGAATCTGAATTTTTTTCTTTAAAGGACTCATTTTCAATAATTAATGTTCGCTGCTGGTTATAAATTGAACACTCACATTTTTTCATTAATATGCCACACCTACATATGCTTTGCACATATACTCTTGTAACATATCATCTGTCCATATTTTGCCAGTGAACGGGGGCACAGAAGGAAGTGCTCGAAATATATAGATGCAACGTTCAAATAAAGTGTTTTATGGGCCTTTTATCTTCATATTATACTGGTGTATTACAGTACAAGATATTCATATATATATATATATATATATATATATATATATATATATATATATATATATATATATATATATATATATATATATAATATTCTATATAAAATTCTGACTTCCATCAAAATCGAAACCAGGTCTTTCATATGAAAGACCAGAGCGCTGCCAACCAAGCCACACAAGTCATAAAAGAAGTTAGAACCTGAGTACAACTGTACCCAAGAAATAACCTGGGCAGGCTAACTGCTTGCATACCAGCGCCATAATTCGAATGAAGTGCTGTCAGTTGGGTCACTGCTGAGTCGGAAAGTGGGGGGGGGGGAAACACGCTGGTATGCAAGCAGTTAGCTTGCCCAGGTTATTCCTTGGGTACAGTTGTACTCAGGTTCCAACTTCTTTTATGACTTGTGTGGCCTGGTTGGCAGCGCTCTGGTCTTTCATTTGAAAGACCTGGGTTCGATCGTGATGTGAGTCAAATTTATTTCTGTACCACACGTAATTGTGTGTTGATATTTCTAATAATATATATATATATATATATATATATATATATATATATATATATATATATATATATATATATATATATATATATAATGTCACCTTATTTACAAAGTGAACTGGGTCAAGAAAGCGTAGACAGCGCAACAGAAAGAGGGAAAATTCCTCAAGATTTGCAAAACCACAAAATAATCTGCAGTAACTGCAGGAGCTGATACATCCCCCTCCTCCCCCCCCACCCAACACCTTCAGCCTATCCCCCGCTCCAACCACCCCCAAAAACCATTTCCATAACAACTTCCCACGCACGCGTACTGGCATACATCCAAGGTATAAATAAATTAAATTTACTATCTCTCTCTCTCTCTCTCTCATTTCTGGTTTGCTCCCCAATCTGTTAGAATTTTTCTATCTCTCATTTCATTTGTGGGCTGTGTTCTACCCTTGGTTCTCTCTCTCTCTCTTTTTTGGTATCTTCACATTTTTATACTGGATTTTCCCCTCTCTCTCTCTCTCTCTCTCTCTCTCTCTCTCTCTCTCTCTCTCTCTCTCTCTCTCCAACACTTTTATCCTTATATATTTTTTTCATTGCGTTCTCCAACATTCTCTCTCTCTCTATTTAGGTGTGTAATACCTTCACTAACTGGTCTCGCCCGCCCACGCGAGCGCTTTCATGCCTTCTCCTTCACCTAATGAACTGACCTTGACAATTGCCTTTCTCATTCGTCCGTACAATCCAGCCTATGATTTGACTGTCTTCATTTACAATGCTTGCAAATGCATGCGAATTTCGTAATTTATTTTCGTTTGCAGAAACATTTCGTAAGTAACTCTGATATGTTTGTAAGCATGATGCATGTTCGTTGGAATATATATATATATATATATATATATATATATATATATATATATATATATATATATATATATATAATTTGTATATTTATATATATATAAGTTATATATTATATATATATACATATTATATAATATATACAAACATTATATATATATATATATATATACAGTATATATAAATATATATATATATATATATATATATATATATATATATATATATATATATATATATATATATATATATATATATATATATATATATATATATATATATATATATATATATATATACATTCTTCATACTTTAATTTGATTACTACAGCATCGTGGATGTAGCTCATGCGCAGAGAACTCCCACAAATAAATATACTACTTACACTGGTAAAAAACATCAGTTGAAAAATTTACAAATGTTTCATTTTGATTTAAGCTTTCATAAGAAAGAATTTCGTTCCTTAGTTAATTTTATTGGCAGCCAGACTCAGTGACTCGAGACAGTAGCAGTGAATAAAATCATTTCTTTTAAAATCCAGAAATCTTCATCATAATTATCATAAATCTTCCCCCTTTAACGATAAAATCCCCTGCTGAATCAATATTTTCAAAAATTTCGGCACCACGAAATCTTCCTATAGCCCCGTACGCAAATTCGCGAGATGTATGCTAGTAATGTAGCAGCCCTGGTTTTTTTTGCCATGCCCCTAGGTTAGGTCAAGTTAGGTTAGATTAGGTTAGATTGGTACCCCAATGATAATTTGGGTGTGGTTAATAATGAGATGATTTTCGAGAAAAAATTCTATGGTTAGGTTTTAAGATACGGCGTCCCGCTTTTTTCAGGGAAAGGTCTCCGTACTCGGTTACATCTCGGGAAAATGCGCTCCGTACATCCGTCCTTCAAAGTTAAGACAGCCATGGGAGAGGATCTTCACTTAGCCCTCTCTAGCCCCCACCAGGTTGTTCTACTTAGACCCATCAGTAGCCCCTTCAAAATGAGGCAATAAATGGCCTCGTTCAAGTCATTCTTATCGTAGCCAAAACCAGTCGCTTGAATCGGTAGCATCAATTGCCTCGATATCTCCGTTCACGCTTGTTCGACCCTGGATACGTTTGCGTGTGTGTGTGTGTGTGTGCACATGCAATCTACGCTTACACTATTTATTGTGTTTTGGAAACTCATTGTGCGTGTGCAAATGCACTCAACCATCTGGACCTGTTTTGCATGAATGGATTCGGACGTGTTTGTGTTCGGTTTCCCGACGTGTTTGTGTTTGATAATGCCGGCATAACGAATACATCACCGACGTGGTGCCTGTATATGCATTAGGGGCCACCCGAGTGTTTGTGCGTCATGTGTGTGTGAGAGAGTAATGGATGGGTATGTTTGTGTATCTTGTATTGAACGTATGGAGATGAGAATGGCCCGATCTTTGTAGTTGTCAATTCTGTGTTTGTGAATGGAAATGAATGGCGTATTTGGGCGTATTATGAATAATAATAATAATAATAATAATAATAATAATAATAATAATAATAATAATAATAACGTTGAACTTAGGGTATTTTCTCTAATGGGGGGAGGGGTTTAATAATGAATACGCCATCCCATAGAAATACTCAGCTGTGATCTGGACGCATATTACAAATATTCGAAAAATAAGCTTACTCTAAAAATACACTTATTTTTCATGTTATTCAAGAAGACATGCATTCCTTACCAACAAAAGTAGGAAAAAAAAAGATGGACAAATAGGCAAAGAAAAAACAGGCAAAAAATAGCAGGAAACTGAAAAAAGGTGGAAAATGAAAATATAAAATGAAAAAGAGGCAAAATACAAATGATAAGGGATCAAGAATTATAACACTGCAACAAACGCCGATCATGAGAGGCACTGCAGAGCCACCCGTCTCAACAGGGGTAATCCGAATTGAGTCAAAATAACTCCCCCTCCCCCTTTTCCAGATGGGGGAGGGGGTGAGGCACGGGAGGAAGGATTAGCTCCTACCTGCTTGAGCACGACAAACCATAGTATGCATTCGAGAGAAAAACAACGTTCTCTGGAACAAAAGGTCGCCGGAGAGAGAGAGAGAGAGAGACGGCGACCACAGTGAATAATGAATAACGTTAGACCCACCTGAACCCCAATTTGGAGTCTACTTCCTCTACTCTTCGCTACATTTCCCCCCCGCCACCTTTACAGTCTTCCCATCTCCCCCCACCCTTCCTCCAGCTTTCCATGCGCACCTAGACATAATCCCCAACTCCGTAACTCCTAATACAATCCCCCACAACTCCCCAAATCCTCAATCTACCACTCCCCACACACACACACACGGTGTAACACAGAACACACCTGAGGGAAACCCGATTCCTCTTCCCACGCGATCATGCACTGATGGCTCCAAGTTCTTTCGATTTATGCGTTTTGCTTTCGTGTGTTTTTTCTGTTACTGGACCCTATGTGGGATGGGGGAGGCGAAGGGGAGGAGAGAGAAGAAAGGAGGTTAAGCTAAAGGGATATCTATTTAAAATTCGTATTAAATAAATTCCACACACACACAGATATGAACTGAGAGAGAGAGAGAGAGAGAGAGAGAGAGAGAGAGAGAGAGAGAGATTATCAAACGACAAATGCTCTTCATCAGAATGAAATGCTTGAGATGACCCATATAAAGAGTAAAACTAGTAAAACTAGGCAAATTCCTGTTTGCAAGCTCTGCAAACTGGTGAAACTAAACAAATCCTTGATTACAAGGTATTTCTACAAACAAGCAAAAGTTAAGAAATCCTTGTTTACAAGCTCTACAAACTATAAAACTAAAGAAATCCTTGTTTACGATCTCTACAGAACAGTAAAACTAGAGAAATCCTTGTTTACGATCTCTACAAAGTAGTAAAACTAAAGAAATCCTTGTTTACAAGCTCTGAAGATTTGCAAAGCTGGATTCGCATATCCCCTGAGGCAATCGTCGTGATCCGGCCACTATCACGACTGTAATCCTTCAATCAGGAGCCTTTCAAGCCCCAAGGTGTGCTCTGCATATACTGTGGGAATCACAAATCAGATCTATGACTGCCTCTCTCTCTCTCTCTCTCTCTGTAGATGAATCCGTCCGTTTGTATGGGTCATCCTCAAGTATTTCGTTCTAATGAAGAGCATATATCGTTGGATAATCTCTCTCTCTCTCTCTCTCTCTCTCTCTCTCTCTCTCTCTCTCTCTCTCTCTCTCTCTCTCTTATGAAAATAAAGCTGATTTGTAGAATAAACTTTCTTCCTTTTGTCGTCAATCACCTTGATTATTTTCAATCACCTGGATAAACAGGTAATGAAAACGTGAATTGTCCAGGTAGGGGAAAGGATTTTTTACCTGTGCTCATCGATTTCTGTTAAAACCGGAGATCAGTTTTACAGATCACAAATTTACTTTAAGTCGAAATGTTGAATTTGTTTTTAAAAGAACATGGAAGCTGCATGTAGACCTGCTGGGGAAAATTAAAATTACATCCTCCAAGAAATTAAGAACGATATAATAACTTATAAAAGAGAGTCTTCAAGATAAAGATAACTATACTAAACAGGTTACACACACGAAAAGGCAGACAGATATGTGTGGAAAATGTAATTTCCAGAATCCACTACGTAATCTACGTGTACCCTCTTTCTCTCTCTCTCTCTCTCATGACGTCTGGGAGAGAGCGTGTCATGGTACCATAATGCCACCTCAATAGTCAGAGGAGGTGAAAAATGGGGGCTGGAAAACCTAATGCCACAAGACAAACACAAACACACGAGACAGGCAATGGCTTCCCTCTCTCTCTCTCTCTCTCTCTCTCTCTCTCTCTCTCTCTCTCTCTGTTTGACCGTTTCTCTCTCGTCAGCTCTTTACCCATGAATAAGGTCTATTTTTTCTTACAAAAGCGTGCAGTAATTATTTACTGAAAACACAGATATGCCATGTATAATGATAACATTATTAAAAACATTGGCCCTTTGCTGTCTGTCTGTCTGTCTGTCTGTCTGTCTGTCTGTCTCTCATTTTATATATATATATATATATATATATATATATATATATATATATATATATATATATATATATATATATATATATATATATATATATATATACATATATATATATACACACAAACAAACACACCCACCCACCAAACCTCAACATACACCATCCATACATTTCACTCACAGCAGCAACATATTTCCCCTCTGACTCCCTCCTCTACGGCGAACCGTTCTCAATGTTCCCCATTTCCCCTCCTCGTCTCCAGGTTTACTTCCTCTTCCTTACAGAGAGAGAGAGAGAGAGAGCCTGTCTGTCTGTCTGTGTCTGTCTGTCTCTCTCTCTCTCCTCTTCTTCTTCTTCAGTCTTCGTAGCAGCGTCTCCCCTTGGCAACTCCTTATCCATACTTAATAACGCGTATTTCCCCTTCTTTTCTCTCTCTCCCCTCGGCCACATAAGTCACCGTCTCCTGAACTCCCCCTACCCTCTCTCTCTCTCTCTCTCTCTCTCTCTCTCTCTCTCTCTCTCTCTCTCTCTCTTCTAGGCCTCTGTGTTGTATCACTTTTTCTATGCAACTATTTATCCTATTTTACATTCACTCATTCATTATGCTTCTTCTTCTTCTCTCTCTCTCTCTCTCTCTCTCTCTCTCTCTCTCTCTTTTCTTTTATCTGTTTTCTATATTTTACGGTCAATTACATCCTGCCTGCTTTATTATTCTTTACATTCAATCATATGAAAAATGGCTTCATTTTCGCGTATTCCTTCCTTGATAACTTATTTTGAAAATACTTTCGATAATTATAATTATATATATCTTTGACACAACCACCATGAACAGTTTTGCTCAGTATAACAAACACCAAGAAAATATTTTGCAATACCAAAAAATCCTTTCGTATTTTGAGAACTACAGTTTTGCTCAACTATAAACCATGAAAACATTTCATGCAACGCCAAAAAAGAATAAATAAAAAAAATATAAGCCCACTCATAAAAAACCCTTCTCTAAATATAACCATGAAAATATTTTAGGCAACACAAAAAAAAATACAAGCCCACTCATAAAAAACACTCCTCTAAATATAAACCATGAAAATATTTTATGCAACAAAAAAAATAAATAAATAGAAATAAAAGCCCACTCATAAAAAAACTTCTCTGAATACAAGACTCTTAGAAAAAACTACTCACCAATACAAGACGGATTTACCAGTGTAAGAAAATGCATAAACGAACAAACGAACGAACGCAGAGAATATATCCTTCGGCGCATACACGTGTATGAGGGAGCTAAGATGTATCCCTTCCTGCCCATTTCTTTTGAATGTCCAACATCCCAGATGGGATGCTGGGGATGCATATGTTTCCCTCTTGCGCAATAAAGCCAATCAGGGCTGTATTGTGGGGAGGAGGTGCTGTTTATTCAATGGAGAGGAAAGGCAGTTAATACAGATGAATGGAATATAGAATTTTGGCCAAAGGCCAAGTGCTGGGATCTATGAGGTCATTCAGTGCTGAAACAGAAAGTGATAGTCAGAAGGCTTGAAAGGTGTAGCAGGAGGAAAACCTCGCAGTTGCATTATGAAACAATTGTCAGGAGAGGGTGGAAAGTACGATGAAAGAAAGAGAATATAAAGAGAGGTACAGTAAAAGGAATGAAAGAGGTTGCAGCTAGGGGCCGAGGGGAGGCTGCAAAGAACCTTAAATAATGCCTATAGTGCACCGCATGAGGTGCACTGACGGAACTAAACCCCCCCCCCCTTTCGGAATACAGTTAATATAGAAAAGAAATCTTAACCGAAAAAAGTACAAATCCAATAAAAATTTATGCCATTGACTATGGAGAGTTAATATAGAAAACAAATTTAGAGCGACAAACGTCTAAACCCATAAAAAAAACGTCAATGGCAGCTACTGTGAAATTTATGCAGTCAAGCCAAGCACTGAAGGGGCACTTTCGGAAATTCAGGGCTTAAAACAGTGAAAAGAGAGAGTTGGAGTGGTTGGACAGCAAGATAAAGAGATCCAGAAAATAAAGAAGATTATGGATAAGGACCTAAAGGCGGAGCTGCATGGAGAAAACCCTACATTTGCACTAAGAAATAATAGCTAGAGAGGTTGGACAGCAAGACTGAAGAGAGGAAGAGGGAATGGAGGTAAAGTAAAACTCAAAGAAGTGGGTGCAGCTAAGGGCCGAAGGGACGTTGCAAACACCATTTAGTAATACCTACAGTTCACAAAGCTAAGAAAAGTAAGAAGTCATAAAACTACTCAGCTTTTTAACTGGTCCAGATATCCATGTTTTTTGTCAGAACTAAAAAACTGCTCTTTTTTAGTTTTCTGTAAAAGAAAACTATTGTGCCGGCTTTGTCTGTCCGTCCGCACTTTTTCTGTCCGCCCTCAGATTTTAAAAAACTACTGTGGCTAGAGGGCTGCAAATTAGTATGCTGATCATCCACCCTCCAATCATCAAACATACCAAATTGCAGCCCTCAAGCCTCAGTAGTTTTTTTTATTTTATTTAAGTTAAAGTTAGCCATATTAGTGCTTCTGGCAACGATATAGGATAGGCCACCACTAGGCCGTGGTTAAAGTTTCATGGGCCGCGGCTCATACACCACTATACCGAGACCACCGAATGAAGATCTACTGTATTTTCGGTGGCCTTGATTATACGCTGTAACAGCTGTGCAGAAAACTCGATTGCGCCGCAGAAAGTTGGGCGCATTTTTTACTTGTTTAAATATTTATAAGTCCTTTTCCTTTTACATGCAACAGCTAACATAGGAAGCAAAAGAGAAACACAAGATCACAGTATAAAACCGTAAAATAACTCAACTGCACACGTAACAAACCGCAAACAACAGTCACAACTTAGCGAATAACTTAGCATGCAAGAAGCACCATTCAGACCCTGGGTTATAAAGTAAAGGTCCACACAGGCGTAATTATTACAAGTGCATAGTTAGATAAAATGCTTTCATATAACGTTTAGGAATCATTTAGCTGCGTTAAAACAAAGGTAAAGCGCAAGTATGTGAAGTGATGGCCAATTGGATGAATTCGTTTAAGTCGTAATCATGAAAATGCATTAAATGCAGCTGAGCAATGTGAACTAAATCATATTTGCTCGAAAGTGATATTTTTAAACATCGGATTTTTAAATTACATTTTTATACTACAATCCTTTTACGGATTGTAGTATCATCAGCTGATATATTTAATCTCCCACGCTACAGGAAATGAAATTGTGTGTTTTAACATTTTTTCAACTGATATTTTTAATCTCCCGTTCCACAGGACTGTCAAATCTTTATTCTCTTACAATAAATGCTGATCACATATTATGGTACGTTGCATAACGTTCATACTGATAACAGATGAAGTGTCAACAGATAGACATTTATGACTAACAAAAATCAGATCATGTTTATGTAAAAAAAAAAAAAAAAAAAAAAAAAATATATATATATATATATATATATATATATATATATATATATATATATATATATATATATATATATATATATATATATATATATAATATTCATAGCTGAAAAACAGGGCAGGGAATACTGAAAATTAATGGCTATTGTATTCGATAAACTCCTAAATGACACTATTTCCGGAAATGAGAGAGAGAGAGACAGAGAGAGAGAGAGAGATTGCCAAAAACAACAGTAGGTTTTTCTTTAGAAACCGATAAGATTACATATGTTTAGAAGCTTTAACTTTTTATGGTAACCTAAGATTTAAGCAAATCACCCACAAGAGAGAGAGAGAGAGAGAGAGAGAGAGAGAGAGAGAGAGAGAGAGAGAGAGAGAGAGCCAAAATAACAGTAGGTTTTTCTTTGACATCCGATAAGATTTCACACATTAAGACGCTTCAACTTTTTCTGGTAACCTAAGATTTAAGCAAACCGCCCACGAGAGAGAGAGAGAGAGAGAGAGAGAGAGAGAGAGAGAGAGAGAGAGAGTCGAGTCACTTACTCCTTAAAAGGATTACAAGACTGAAAGGCTTGTAATTTTGCCGGATTGCCGGCAACCGAGGTGTAAATGGGCGAGGATCATGCCGCCGCAGAGACGCAGCTCTCTCGCACAGACCCGGAATTCATTAGAGCCGGCTAAAATGACTATGATTTGGCGAGATTACGGCATGTACCTTGACAGTCTGAACTTTACACATACTTCCCAGACATTCAATATGCCATGGAATCTATTACGGGCAAAACTGTTTCATTAAACGCTCGACTGGCAATTTCACGAAGTAAAATTTTCTCAGAAATGAAACGCATTTGGGTACATCTCCACAAAAAATGTCGTACATATAAATCGGAAACTTGTCGCACACACATCACGAACAGGTTGGGTACAAGTCGATGAGTTATTGCTTCATACAATTATTAAATGCTTGACTAGTAATTTAAAGAAGAAAAATTTTCTCAGAAATGAAATACTGTACATTTGGGTGCGTCCACACTGGAGTAAAAATGTCGTAAACAGAAGTCGGAAACTTGTCATGCAGAAATCACAAACAGGTTGGATACAGTCGACGGCTTATTGCTTTATATGGTTATTAAACGGCTGACTGGAAATTCCAAGAAGCAAAATTTTCTGAGAAATTAAACACTTTCGGGTGTGTCCACAATGCAGTAAAAAATGTTGCAAACATAGGTCGGGAACTTATCATGTGTATATCACAAACAGGTTGGATACAATTCGGCGACTTGTTGGTAGGTCTAACCAGAGCTCCGTACGATTTTCCAACCGTTGCTAAAGGTTGGTTTCCTCTTACGGTCGTTGACTTGTTTTCAGCCTTTTTGTGACATGTAGAGATAAGCTGCAGACTATGTTTACGACATGTTTAACTGTAGTGTG
>NC_089746.1:15747194-15762194 GCF_040412425.1 Macrobrachium rosenbergii
GTTTTCTTTTACAGGAAACTAAAAACCTTAGCTCTTGGTAAAAACAAACAACCAGTGAGAAAAAGTAAAGAAATGGGAATAAAAAAAAAAATAAGTCGATAGGCCTCCTCCATGAAATATAGGCCTAAACGGAGATTAACAATCTCGACCACATCAGCCGGCTCACTGATTGCTATTGTGATAGAAAAGTAAATATATAAAAAAAGAAGACTACGAGAAAGGTTATGATGAACTGAGACAACACGAAGGCAGTCGAATTATGTTTAAAATATATCTGAGGAGTTTTGTGGGTGCGGTGTATTCTTACATACGCACGCATGCACTCAAGCGCGCGTACGCACACACACATATAGTATAAATATATATATATATATATATATATATATATATATATATATATATATATATATATATATATATATATATATATATATATATATATGAATGTCTTTTCCTGTAATACTACAGTGTAATATGAATATAAGAAGGCCCATAAAACACTATTTAAACGTTGAAACCATATATTTCGGGCACTAGCTTCTGTGCCCCTGTTCACTGGTAGAACAGGGCACAGGAGCTAGTGCCTGAAATATATGGTTTCAACGTTTAAATAGTGTTTTATGGGCCTTCTTATATTCATATATATATATATATATATATATATATATATATATATATATATATATATATATATATATATACATACATACATACATACATACATACATACATACATATATACATACATATATATATACATATTATATATATATATATATATATATATATATATATATATATATATATATATATATATATAGAGATATATAGAGAGAGAGAGAGAGAGAGAGAGAGAGAGAGAGAAATATTAGAGAAAAAGCCCACCTGATTTATGTCTGCATACCTATTATATCATAAAACATTACACTGATAACAGATAGAAAGCATTATGAAACTTTTCGTTGCCATTATGATTTTGATAATAACTTTCAATCTATGAAACATAGGAACATTAAACGCATTGACTGAAGTGGTGAAAAACTGAACGCACAGTTCGGAAAGGAAAAACGCATCCCTTACAGTAAAGAAATTGAACGCATATTGCAAAACAATGTAGAAACACCTAAAAAAGCTTAAAGACTGATCTTAAAACGTTGAACGCACGCATCGTTACCGAACGTAAAGTAAAAAAAAAAAAAATTAACGCACATTTCGGAAAGGAAAACGCATTCCTCACAGTAAGGAAACTGAACGCAGAGTTGAAACGGCGTAGGCAGACTGACAAAGCTAAAGGCTTATCTTAGAGCGTTTGAACGCACGCATCGTTATAAGAAAATGAACGCAAAGTCGTAAGGAGCTTTTGAACGCAGACTTCGAAAAGAAAAACGCATTCCTCACAATGAAAAAAAATAAACGCACAGTTTGAAACAGCGTGGGCAGACTTATAAAACTTAAAGATTCATCTGAAAACGTTTGAACGCAAGCATCGTTATAGTCAAACGAACGCAAAGTCGTAAGAACTTTTGAACGCAGATTTCCTGGTTCCAATCTAGCGTTCTACACTAACTCCAAAATCGCTCTCTAACACCCCCCCCCCCCCACAACTTCCTTCTCTCAAATAGCTTTTCCAATATCTAACTGTCACGTGCTATTGAAACATTTCGGGCACCGGAGTTTGGGACCATATATTTCTCTCTCTCTCTCTCTCTCTCTCTCTCTCTCTCTCTCTCTCTCTCTCTCTCTCTCTCTCTCTCTCTAACAATTCGTCTGCATTTCAATATTTAGGCCTATTATCTGAATGTCATATTATACACTTACACAAGTACATTAATGACTATTGATGATACAAATAAATACGAATGTGGAGAGACAGAGAGAGAGAGAGAGAGAGAGAGAGAGAGAGAGAGAGAAAGAGAGAGAGAGAGAGGATAACATATCTCATGAATTCTTTGATACCAGTGGGGTGTATTACCTCCTCCAGGCCCTCCCGTTCTGATGAACACTTGCACCTCGTGCTTCTCTCTCTCTCTCTCTCTCTCTCTCTCTCTCTCTCTCTCTCTCTCTCTCTCTCTCTCTCTCTCTGTATGTATGTATATATATATATATAATATATATATATATATATATATATATATATATATATATATATATATATATATACATATATATATATATATATATATATATATATATATATATATATATATATATATATATATATATATATATATATATATATATATATATATATATATATACAATAGCTGCGACGCACAAAAGCCGTCTAACAACCAAGTAAATAAGTCACTACTTAGGTGCACAGAGGCACACTGGATTTTTAGAAAACAAGGGTCGTCCAGGAGTGAGCTGGAAGAGAGAGAGAGAGAGAGAGAGAGAGAGAGAGAAGGAGCCATTCTATTTCGGCAGATCGTTTTCGGGTCGCTATTAGTGTAATGGAAGTATCGAAAACCCATTAAGAGCCGTGTAACTTCTATAAAGCAAGACTGAACTAGGCCTAGTACGCGAGTATAAGGGCGCGATTGGACATGGCTTATGCCCTAATAGGGTGTCGAATTACAAAGGGCGAGGGGGGGGGGAAGGACAGTGGGGGGAAGGGGAAGAAGAAGGAAATTGGGGAGGGAGGAAGAAGGAATGTAGAGAGGGGAAAGAAGGAATGTGGGGAGAGGGGGAAGAAGGAAAAAATGGGGAGGAAGAAGGAAAGTGGGGGAGGGGAAGAAGGAAAGTGGGGAGGGGCAGAAGGAAAGTGGGGAGGGGAAGAAGGAAAATGAGGAGGGGAAGAAGGAAAGTGGGGAGAGGGAGAAGAAGGAAAATGGGGGGAGGGGAAGAAGGAAAATGGGGAATGGGGAAGAAGGAAAGTGGGGGGAGGGGGAAAGAAGGAAAGTGGGGAGGGGGAAAGAAGGAAAGTGGGAAGGGGAAAGAAGGAAAGTGGGAGCGGAAGAAGGAAAATGGGGAGGGGGAGAAGAAGGAAAGTGGGGAGAGTGGGGAAGGGGAAGAAGGAAGGTGGGATTAAATGAGGATAAGTTGGGTCACACACGCACACTCTGGCTTCCCAAAGTTACATGTCACTGTAATCCCCTTCTGAGGATAGTGTCACCACGCCCTTGAGGAAAGGGCTCTGTTACAGTGAATGTGGCCTAAATGGTCTATTAGATCCGTAGGTCTGGAAAAAAAAAATAAAGAAAAGGTGGAAGTTGTGGTTGGTTCAGTGGTATCAAATGGCGTGTCAATTACTGTGGTCAGAAGGAAAGAAGGAAAAGTGAAAATAATATATTTGTATGGTTATCTTACAAAAAATCAAACGGATGAACGCAATACATAATAATAATAATAATAATAATAATAATAATAATAATAATAATAATAATAATAATAATAATAATATCCTTTATTTCAGCTCAGGACTTCTTACAGAGATAAACAATAGAGTACAAAAAATTAAGTTACATCGGATATGAAGTTTTTTAACAATAAACGCCTACAGCCAAACAGTTGCTCAGAAGAACAGTAATAATAATAATAGTAATATTAACACTTTGTTGTTCAAAACTGCCCACACACAAGCATCAACAAAAGGAACAAAAACAACAGTGACAGAATGACACCTCGCACTGCAACATCACAAACATAAACAATAACAATGACAGAAGAACAACATGCATTGCTTAAACACACACACACACACACACACACACAAACATACACACACACACAAGAACAACAATGGCACAATAGTGTGATGCAAATCTCCCAAATTTTCTGAAGTGACTCGAATTAATCTATAACAAATCAATATTGAAAACAGTCGATCTGTTTCATTCAATCAGCTTCCGAGAAATCACTCAGTGCTATTATCGGCGTCTGTCAATAATAAGCACTTAGCAATTAACAAGGCAATAAAGAATTAATCCTCTTACCTGTGAGGGCATTAGCACTCAGTCACTGAGCGAATTGTTGAGCTCTCTCTCTCTCTCTCTCTCTCTCTCTCTCTCTCTCTCTCTCTCTCTCTCTCTCTCTCTCTCTCTGGTGTGTCTAATTTCTCTTCCCTCATATTTTCACTTAGACGTCTTTCTCAGTTCTTCACTACACATAACTCTCTCTCTCTCTCCTTTGATGTGTCTAATTTCTCTTCCCTCATATTTTCCTTTAAATATCTTCTTCAGCTCTCCACTACACATAACGCTCTCTCTCTCTCTCTCTCTCTCTCTCTCTCTCTCTCTCTCTCTCTCTCTCTGTCTCTCTCTCTCTCTCTCTCTCTCACACACACACAAGTAGCATATTTTATACATAACTGTTAACTGAAAGGGTGAGAAACGTGGAGATTTGAGAAAAGTAAAAAAAAAAAAAAAATATAGTGTATGTGAAAGAATAGATCTGGGCACACTGAGGTGGTTTGATCATGTGGAAGGACTGGGGAACGATAGCCTGGTCAAAAGCAAGTATAATTCGTAGGTGTCAGGAGGGAAGAGGAAAGGAGCAAAAGAAGCATGGAAAAGGAAGGGCTTCAATATCCAAGAAGCATAAGAGTGCATACATGATGGAGGTGAGTGGCACAATGTTTTTAAAGTTTTCCCCAAATGTGGTTCATCCACAATAAGGCTGTCAAATTATTAAGGGGGAGGGGGGTTGGGCCGTTTTTGAGGTGAAAATACTTATTTGTGTGTAAAAGGAATTAAAATACAACAATTTTAGCTTAAAAAATCCACTGTATAACAAGAAACATTGTGTATGTGTGGGTGTTTGTGTGCGTATGCAAACAAAGTATTATTTTAGCTAAAAAAACATTATTTTTGCTAAAAAGAAATATTATTTTAACTAAAAAAACTATTTTAGCTCATAAAATCCATTCTATGACAAAAAAACATTGTGTATGTATATGTGTGTTTGTGTGTATGCAAGCACACGCAAACATAACCAGACCGCATACATTCCAGCCCTTTAACCAGACTTACTGCCGACGCTGTTTACCAGAATGACTGATAGGTACACCCAGAGTAAAAAAAAAAAAGGGGGGAAGAATCTTTCAACCTCCAATTGGATGTTAATCAAAGAGACGAGAAAACTTATTGAAGGTTCAGAGTCCCCCAAAAAAGAAGGGATTGGGAACTTAATGACAGAATGCCGCCATCCAACATCCAACTCTCTCTCTCTCTCTCTCTCTCTCTCTCTCTCTCTCTCTCTCTTCTTTGGTATGTCTAATTTCTCTCCCCTCATACATTCCTTTAATATCTTTCTCCATTCCTCACTATTTTACTCAATCTCTCTCTCTCTCTCCTTTGGTGTGTCTAATTTCTCACCCCTCATATTTTCCTTTAAATAGCTTTCTCCTTTCCTCACTACTTGAAACTCTCTCTCTCCCGCTCTCTCTTATTCTCTCTCTCTCTCTCTCTCTCTCTCTCTGATGTATACCTCATTTCACTCTCATATTTTACTTATATATCTTCCCCCAGCTTTCATTACTTAAAACTCTCTCTCTCTCTCTCTCTAGATTTGTGTAGTTCTCTTTCATAATTATGACCGTTTATTTTTCTCTCTCTGCCTTTGCCTTATTTTTTTATTTCATTGACTAATTCTCCATTTTTATCTATTGGTTTTTGATGTTTTCTCCTTTGATCTCACTATTCAAAGTGTTCTCTCTATTCCCGCTTTCTTTGTCCATTATTCGTTAGATTTAGGATATAATTTTTTCCCGTCATTTTCAACGATGTTTACACCTCTCTCTCTCTCTCTCTCTCTCTCTCTCTCTCTCTCTCTCTCTCTCTCTCTCTCTCTTTGATATGTCTCATTTCTCTTTCCTCATATTTTCCTTTATTTATCAAGCTCCATTCTTCACCACTCTCTCTCTCTCTCTCTCTCTCTCTCTCTCTCTCTCTCTCTCTCTCTTGATGTTTGTCATATTTCTCTTTCATATTTTCCTTCATTTATCTTCCTCCAGCCTTCTCTCTCTCTCTCTCTCTCTCTCTCTCTCTCTCTCTCTCTCTCTCTCTCTCTCTCTCTCTCTCTTTTTCCACGTCTTTCTGTGTAATTTCACCCCAAAGAAAAAACAAAAAACAGGGGAGGCAATCCTTCAACACAATTCCCCTCATTCTCAAATAATGTCAATCCTATTATCCAGATTCCATGCTTTTCTCTCTCTCTCTCTCTCTCTCTCTCTCTCTCTCTCTCTCTCTCTCTCTCTCTCTCTCTCTCGCTATTTGGAAGTTTCCTTCTCTTTTATTACCTCTCTTCCTCTTTCTTTCTCTTCCCTGAGAGGGGGTTCCCTCACTCAGTTCCCTCACTCAAAGGTTCTAATCTGTTTGAAGTTATGTAGGAGTTGTCCCAAATGAGAGGGTTCAGTTTCTGTCTGTCTGTCTGTCTGTCCGTTCCTTTGAATCTTTCCCTCCTTTTATTTCTGTCACATTTTTCTGCTTCATTTCATATTCAGCTTTTGTTTCCGTCCATCTGTTAATATGATTATTCTTATTATGCTTGATTTTTGTTCTCTCCACAGTTCATTACCCATGTTGTTTACGTTCCATTAACTTCAACACCTCTCTCTCTCTCTCTCTCTCTCTCTCTCTCTCTCTCTCTCTCTCTCTCTCTCTGCATTGATTTGTTATCTCCTGCACTAATTTGTATTTTACATAACATCATTTTACAATACCTTTCCTGTGTTATTTTAAGACCCTCTCTCTCTCTCTCTCTCTCTCTCTCTCTCTCTCTCTCTCTCTCTCTCTCTCTCTCTCTCTCTCTCGGCAATACAGTATTTCGTCTGCACTAATTTGACTTTCACATATCATTTTGTATTGCACTGTCTGTGTTATTTTGAGTCTCTCTCTCTCTCTCTCTCTCTCTCTCTCTCTCTCTCTCTCTCTCTCGTTCTTCATTGGAGGAGTGGGTAGAGCTCTCGGCTCGCACGCTGTTGGCCCAGCGTTCGACTCTCCGACCGGCCAATGAAGAATTAGAGGAATTTATTTCTGGTGATAGAAATTCATTTCTCGTCATAATGTGGTTCGGATTCCACAATAAGCTGTAGGTCCCGTTACTAGGTAACCAGTTGGTTCTTAGGCACGTAAAATCAATCTAATCCTTCGGGCCAGCCCTTGGAGAGCTGTTGATCGTCTCACTGGTCTGGTTAAACTAAGATATACTTATTTCTCTCTCTCTCTCTTCTCTCTCTCAAAGAACAGGATAAGAGTATGGATGCAGAGAAACTCATAGCTTCTACATATCAAACAATACAGTGTTTGTACATATGAAGAAATAAATTATGACCTGATAAATCAAAATAAAATGACAAAGAGGTTGTACTAGCCGACCCAAACTTGAAGGGAATAACAACCAAAAAATTTTTAAGGCAATCGAAAATTGAGCATTCATGCAGGCTCTTTGAAAAGGGCCTCTGTCAACTTTGTTTCCTTTGTTTTACAAACATCCCAAGATATGTCACAATTATGGATCTATGGCAAATCTTGCATTCCAATGCTATTCTTCATTAGGGGGTAATTCGCTGCGGATCCTGTTCTTGAACTATCTTTAAACTGGAAAGTTTTCTTTGGATGTTCCCTTAATAAGAAATGTGTTCTTAGATGTGAATCCTGTTCCATGAAAGACCAAAATCAAAATAAAAAAATCAAATACATATAAAAACCAAGGAAAAAATGAAACAAATAAAGAAAAGAACCCAAAGATCATTTTAGTGAAGGCAAAACAAGCCAACAACACATTATTAAAAGTCAACCACGATTCTTGAATTCCCATCCTTAATTTTACTTTTCTTTCCTACTTCCCTTGATGCAAGGGGTTCTTAGATATGAATAAGTGCAGGTTTAATTCCCATCCTTACTTTTAGTTTTCTTTCCTGCTTCCCTTGAAGAAAGCAAATATAATGGAAAATTTTATTTTTCTTTCCTTCTTTCTGGAAATGAAAAAGATCAACATAACAGAACAGTCGAAAGACATTAGTTTCTTCCCTACCTTCATTAATACATATTAGATAATGGACTCCTATTCTTAAATGCAAACAATTCTTCTTTAGTGATGAATTCTCTCTCTCTTTCTCTCTCTCAAAAAGAAAGATAGTCTCATTCTCTCTCCTCGAACTTTCCTTTTGAAAAAATTCCAATATTGAATATAAGTGAAACCTGGTATTCCCAAGAGACTCTCTCTCTGATGACCAGATAAAGGGTTTCTCTCTTATAGATCAGATCAAATTTTCCCCATGTAAGGGGAACCTAATGTAATTTATTGGGAGTTATATCAATCTTAAAAAATTTTCAGTCCAGTATTTTAAAAAATTCCGAATAAAAAGTTCAAATTTGAATCTAAAATTAGTTAAAATAAATGTTAATTATAATGATAAAATAAATATTAATTAAAATGTTAAAATAAATAAAATTGGTTTAAAAAAAATCACAGACTGGAATATCAACAACCCGCATAATAACATTAAAAACTCAGATCAGTAAAAATAATTTACAAGATATTTGAATCTATACATATAAAAAATAGTGGAACGAAATAACAAAATAATAATGACAAGAATAATAAAAAGAATGGAACGAAATATTAAAAGGATAAATAAAAATAAATATCACCACTCAACGACGGGTAAAAATACGAAAGGACATCTCGGCAAAAGACAATTCTAAATCATCAAAAATGGCTCAATGGTTTAACAAAAACTGATAAAATAGGCTTTCGTCGCGGGTTCGAAATAACAATTAAATTAAAATAAAAATTCCACTATATCAACAATTCTCCAATGAAAAATACAAACAAGGTAACTGGATAACGACATCAGCTTTAATTTGTAAAATCGAGATTGTATAAAAATCACGGTGTGATAAAAATCTTATTTATGAAGGATGCGTGTTCCAAACGTATTCATCATCTGATCATGGCGGAGGTGGGTCAATGCTCGAGGTATTTTTACAACAGGTGACGGGAAAAGAGAGACATCTCGGCAAAAGACTTAGGGACCCTCTCTTGATGGCTCAATGGTTTACGTCAACTGGGGTCGCTGAATAGGCTTTCGTCGTGAATTCGAAGGGGTGATTCCAGATATTTATCACTTATATAGATATTCCACAGAACGGACAATTCTCCAACGAGAGAGAGAGAGAGGTAGCGTGGATTTCGATATTAGAGAGACATTTGTAGCTTCATGATTGTAAAAAATCAATTTAATATCAGTTATAAAAATGATGATAATTAAGACTGCGTTTCCAAACGTAAATGAACTGTCAAACACTGGGTCATTGTCAGAACAAAAAAATGTTAAATTTCCCCTCATTTACGGGTAAAATGACAATACATCCGGCAAAAGACTTATACCCGATGGCTCAATGGTTTACGTCAACTGGAGTCGCTGAATAGGCTTTCGTCGAGGGTTGTTTTTAACGATTCCATTTCATTTATCATTTATATAAATTCTATCATGCGACATTTCTTAACTTTATCTCCGAGGTAGCTTGGATTTCGATATTAATGACATTTTTAAAACAAATTGATAAAAATCACGGTGTGATAAAATTTCATAACAAGAGCTGAGTGTTCCAAACGTACCAATGAACTGTCATGGCGGAGGTGGGTCATTGTCGAGGCATTCATTTTCCCCGCTCAAGACGGGAAAAATGCACACGACATCTCGGCAAAAGACTTAACCCCACCATGATGGCTCAATGGTTTTCCGTCAATCAGATTCAAGGCTGAATAGGCTTTCGTCCCGGGTTCGTGTCCCCAGATTCAATTCATTTATCACTTATATAAATTCCCCACAAATATGTGACAATTCTCCAACGGAGATATACATATTTGTGTGGATTTCGATATTAAGCGACATTTGTAGCTTCATGATTGTATATGTATGTATGTATGTATGTATGTATGTATGTATGTATGTATGTATATATATATATATATATATATATATATATATATATATATATATATATATATATTGTCAAGGATAAACATCCCTCCTCCCTGTAAATTTCAGTATATTATTCAATTTTGAATTAATCTGCTATTCCTTTGACTATCGGGTCGGGAAATTGGCGGGCGTCGGACAGAACCGAGCCTATTTGAACCAGATAATAGCCGTTAGCCCTGCGAGGGGATAGGCCTCCTTATCGCCCCCCCTCTAAAATCGTACGATCCAGAGAACAATGAAACCCCCTTTCCAACCCCCATCACGCGATGGGGAGGCATGTAGGTATCCGGGGAGGTCAAAAAGGCCATTTCTCGGTTTCATTGGCAGCATCAATAATATATATATATATATATATATATATATATATATATATATATATATATATATATATATATATATATATATATATATATATATATATATATATATATATATACATACATACATACATATATTTCTTTGCCTAATTGGACAGAACTTCACCAAACGCAATACAACCCGAAGTAGGCTTCTACACTGTTCCCTTACACCTTGTGAGCTGTGTTCCCCGGGGGAGCTGTTATCCTTCACATATTCAGAACACCCGGAATGATTTAATTTCTGATTCAGCTTCATCTCCCAAGAGGTGGGTCACAAGACAATGCCAGTGTCAGGCGCTGGATGAAGAGGTTACCTCAAGAACACTGTGAATTCCAAACGCTAGCCTTATGGACTTCAAAAATTAATTTCTCTCTCTCTCTCTCTCTCTCTCTCTCTATATATATATATATATATATATATATATATATATATATATATATATATATATATATATATATATATATATATATATATATGTATATGCATATATATATATATATATATATATATATTCACAGTATGTATGTGTATTTATGCATATATATATATATATATATATATATATATATATATATATATATATATATTTATTTATTTATTTATATAAACACACACATTTACACACACACACACATATATATATATATATATATATATATATATATATATATATATATATATATATATATATATATATATATATATATATGTGTGTGTGTGTGTGTGTGTGTGTGTGTGTGTGTATGTATGTATGTATGTACAACACACTGGGAACCACTTACTTAAAATAACCAATATAAAGAAAACATTTATGAGCTTCTAAACGTATTGTTCTAATGTTTGTGCGTTTTCATACACACGCACAAGCACACACACAAACGCATGGGCGCAATTTAAAGCTACAGAGATGAAAATGAGAGAGCATTGTGAGAGCACAAACTTCCTCCAACACAAACCATTTACTCCTAGCTTAATCCCATTAACAAGTAGAGTTTAAAAAAATTGTTATTAATTCTGTAAATAAAAAATACCGAGAAAAAAATGTTATTAATTCTGTAAAAAGAAAATACCGAGTAGAGTAAAACATTTTTTTATTAATTCTGTAAAGAAATACGAGAAAAAACACTAATTTTGTAAAAAAAAAAAAAAAATTAAATACCGGAGTCAAAAAACTTATAAATTCTGTAAAAAAAATTATTAAATTCTGTAAAAAAAAAGTTATCAATTCCGTTACCATAATCCACCTGGCACACAACAACAGCAACGTTTTGAACCGAACGTTTTGAACCGAGATATGAAAAGATACTTTAAACATGAAAAAATACAATAAACATCAGTTACGAAAACTTTTTTAAAGATTTTAAAGAGATATTTCGTATTTTAATATGAAACGTGTAAACGCGAGAACTGCCCAGTTATAATTACTACACGGAGTGAAATAAAAAGATGAAAAATAAATAAAAAGAATGACAAGAGGAAAAGTGGATAAACAGAGACTATTTCAATACAAGTAAATAAAAGCAGAATGGAAAAAATATAAAAAACTGACAGGAAGAAAAGTGGATGAATAGAGAGTATTTCAATAAAAGCAAATTAAAAGCAAAATGGAAAAAATAAAAAGAATGACAGCAGGAAAAGTGGATATATAGAGAGTATTTTAATAAAAGCAAATAAAAGCAGACAAAATAGATAACTCTTATTGACAAAGTCATTAATTAAGTTTCGCTTCCCGTGGACGGTTAAACTCAACACGACTTGTTGGGTTCTGATTGGTTTTATTTCGTTAAATCAGGTTTCAGTTACTGGTACTAGAGGCTTTTATACCCCTCAACTGGTATACAGAGAGAGAGAGAGAGAGAGAGAGAGAGAGAGAGAATCTCTAAGCCTTTATAAAAGAAACTTAATTTACGAGACAAAAACTGACAGTCAGAGGTCACTTTTAAAGCTCCATAACAAAGAGAACAAGAGAGAGAGAGAGAGAGAGAGAGAGAGAGAGAGAGAGAGAGAGAGAGAGAGAGAGAGAGGTGATTTTTAAACATCTTTAAATTTAAATAACGAGAGACACAAAGGCTGACAATGAGTTCCCTTTAAAAGCTCTAAAAGGAGAGAGAGAGAGAGAGAGAGAGAGAGAGAGAGAGAGAGAGAGCGCTGAGAATTTCGAAACCTTCATAAACTTCATTTACGAGAGACACAATGGCTGACAATGGGAGTTCACATTTATTTAAAGCTCTATGAGAGAGAGAGAGAGAGAGAGAGAGAGAGAGAGAGAGAGAGAGAGAGAGAGAGAGAGAGAGAGAGAGAGAGATTTAAACTTTATACTGTATATTCAAGAACCTTTGCTACTTTATCTAGATAAATTGGTTTTCTGATTTAGTTAAACTAAGTTTCAGTTACTGGAACGAGAGGTTTTTATAAACCTCAACTGATATACTGAGAGAGAGAGAGAGAGAGAGAGAGAGAGAGAGAGAGAGAGAGAGAGAGAGAGAGAGAGAGAGAGAGAGACTTTATAAAGTCTATGAAATGGGCGTATGGTCATCCCTATTTCTTAGGAACCTAACAATTTGGATTAGGATATCTAGAGTATTATTCCCCAAAACTATATTTACGTATTTTCTAGCTTCGAAAATACTTGGAACTCACAAGTATTTAAGACCTGGATATTTCAACAGATTTCTAAACTTTTCTTGACATGTTTGAAAATTTCAATCTTCTGATAGGTTTGAGCATTCCGGGCAATTATATGATTTACCCAAAATGGCTGAATACATTTTCTTGATTGCTTAGACAATTTCAGCAATTTCCTACTTCAAGACAATTCGGGGAATTCAGTAATTTATTAGAATACGTCAACAATTCTTCGAGGCTGACGTATTCAATCTTCTTAACCCAAATTACGAAATGTCATCAATTGCAATACTGGGAAGGTTTGATTCCTTTGCGAACATACATACATTATATATACATGTGTATATATATGTATTATACATATATATAAATTATATATATATATATATATATATATATATATATATATATATATATTATATATATATATATGTGTATGTATGTATGTATATACAATTTCTATTGTACGTATAATACAGGAAAGTTCTTATTTTTGCAAAGCTACTTATTGCATTTTCAATTTCAAGATCACAGAGAAACAAAATCGTTCTCTCATTAGAACTTCTGCAAGCAATTTCTTATCATCATACATTTTCTCCACTTCCAGAGCGATATACAATTAAACGCCCTCTTGACAGGACAAAAATAGTATGATAAATGTACGGCAATGTAGCAACTTTAATTGCAACTTCTTTCAAACGAACACCATCATATTCTTTGGAAGCTTGAATTTCAAGTCAATGGCCCCTGTGGTGGGCTTGATCTATATGAAGAGGAGTTTATTTTCTGAATAATAAAAATAATGTTCTTTAATGGCTTATTCTGATTTTTGTCGTTGAGCAATCAGTCACTTTCATCTTAAGGGGACGAATTGGCATTGGAATATAAAATTTAGGCAAGAAGGCCAAGCGTTGGGACCTATGAGGTCATTCAGCACTTAAAAGGAAATTGAGAGCAAAATAGCTTTGAAAGGTGTAAAAACCTCGTAGTTGCGCCATGAAATAATTGTTAGAAGAGGGTGGAAGGTAGGATGGAAGAAAGAGAATATGAACGGAAGTACAGAAAAAGGAATGAAAGGGGTTGCACTTAAGGGCAGAAGGGACACTGCAAAGAACCTTGAGTAATGCCTACAGTGCACCACGTGATGTGCGCCAACGGCACTACCCGCATACGGGGTTTAGGGGTAACAAAATACATCACAATATGCAAATGTATCTTCTGAGATGCCCCATAGGATACATCATTTATGCAAATGTATCTTCTGAGATGTAATAGGATACACCAAGGTATCTATTTTACAGGGGGGCCAGATTAAGAACTTCCTAATTCGGGGTGCTATAAATGTTCTTACTGCTCTCTACATGATAATTAAATCTAATCAATTTCCAGATCTATCAAACTCAGAACTAATTCAATTAGACTAGCAAAATATTTTATATAAAAAATTACTTAAACTAGACTGAAGATGCCCCATCTTAAAAAGGACTTGAAATTCCTTGTCAAGAACCCAGAAGGAATTCATGTGTCAGTAAAAAAAAAATTTTTTTTAAATCAATTCCTCTTTCTCAATTCTTCACACTCTCCTCTTTTATGGGCAGCCATATACGCGTTATAAGACATAATACTTTACAATGTCTTCAGAAGAATCTACCATATTAAAAAAGAGACCTATTCCTTACAGGGTCTTTGGGAAACATTCTTGGGATTTCTTAGCCAAAGCCTTTTCTATATGGAGGATCCTGTATATATATAAAAGAAGTTGTATTATATATATATATATATATATATATATATATATATATATATATATATATATATATATATATATACTGTACATGAAAAATGGGAAAAAGCACGTTAAAACGAAGAAGATATATACAGTATATATATGTATGCATATACTATGTATATGTGTATTTATAGATATATAGATATACACACACATATATGTATACAGTATATATTCAGTAATAAACAATATAACAATTCTGTTATGAACTCACACCCGAAGAATCAAATTAATTGTCCCTTTTCATAAATTACAAAGCAGTCGCTCGAGATCTTTTTTACGAGGACCAATTTTC
>NC_089746.1:15769694-15774694 GCF_040412425.1 Macrobrachium rosenbergii
GACTCCTTTGGACATGCCACCATGATGATGCTGCTGACTGCTCTCTCGTGTACTTCCTTCCTCTCTCTCTCTCTCTCTCTCTCTCTCTCTCTCTCTCTCTCTCTCTCTCTCTCTCTCTCTCTCTCTCTCTTGTCCTAGGCTCCTACACGATAAGAGGACTTCTTTGGCAACGACATGGTGATTCTGACTATTCTCTCGTGTACTTCCTTCCTCTTCCCTTCTCTCTCTCTCTCTCTCTCTCTCTCTCTCTCTCTCTCTCTCTCTCGTTCCTTTTCTACACTCCCACACGACAGGAGGATTCCTTTTGGGCACGACATGATGTTGACTGCTTTCTTATGTTCTCTCTCTCTCTCTCTCTCTCTCTCTCTCTCTCTCTCTCTCTCTCTCTCGTTCCTTTCCTACGCTCCTACACGACAGGCGGACTCCTTTGGGCACGACATGATGTTGACTGTTCTCTCATGTTTTTCCTTTCTTACTCCTTTCTCTCCCTCTGTCTCTCTCTCTCTCTCTCGTTTCCTACGCTTTTACACTACATGACAGAACCCCCCCCCCAACCTCTCTCTCTCTCTTGTCTTACGCTCCTGCACGACATGGAAAGGATTCCTCCCCCCTCTCCTCCTCTTCTCCCTTCGTGTGAGCGCCCCTACGTCAGGAGACTAATCATGTTTTGATAGTCGAGAGCCGAGACGTCACTCAGGCCTTGGCTGCAGCAAGAAAGGAGAAATTAGAGTTTACGTTTTGTTTACATTTGTGCTGAGGGGACATTGCAGGGACACTGTCACCTGTCGGGGACGGTGTTGTCTGTCAGTCAGTCAGTCAGTCATTTAGTCAGTCACTCAGTCAGTTAGTCATTAGTCATTTAGTCTGTCAGTCAGTCAATGTTAGTCATCTAGTCAGTCAGTTAGTTATTTAGTCATTTAGTCAGTCAGTCGGTTAGTCAGTCAAGTCATTTGGTCAGTCAGTCAGTTAGTCACTTAGTCAGTCAGTCATTCAGTCATTTATTCTGTCAGTTAGTCATTTAGTCAGTCAGTCAGTCAATCATTTAGTCAGTCAGTCATTTAGTTAGTCAGTCAGCCAGTCAGTCAGTCAGTCATTTAGTGAGTCAGTTAGTCATTTAGTCAGTCAGTCACTTAGTCAGTTAGTCATTTAGTCAGTCAGTTAGTCAATCAGTCAGTCATTTAATCAGTCAGTCAGTCAGTCAGTTAGTTAGTTAGTTAGTCATTCATTTAGTCATTTAGTCAGTCAGTTAGTCAATCAGTCAGTCAGTCAGTCATTTAGTCAGTCAGTCCTTTAGTCCGTCAGTCAGTCAGTCTGTCAGTCAGTCAAATGAATATACAAAAACCCGTGTGACACGACAAAACCTTTCCATTCTTTCTAACTGATTGAAAATAATAAAGAAGACGAATAAGAGGAAGAAGAGGACGAGAAGGTAGATGAAGAGGAGGAGGAAGACGAAAAAGGAGGAGGAGGAGCAGGAGGAGGAGGAGGAGGACGAAAAAAGGAGGAAGAGGAGGAGGAAGACGAAAAGGAGGAGGAGGAGGAGCAGGAAGAAGACAAAAGTAGGAGAAGGAGGAGGAGGAGGAAGGTGAAAAGTAGGAGGAGGAGGAGGAGGAGGAGGAGGAGGAGGAGGAGGAGGAGGAGGAGGAGGAGAAGAATCCAATGAAAATACAAAAAAAAAAAAAGGAACCCGTGTGACACGACAGACTACCCAGGGGATAAGATGAAATCCTTAATGTCAGAGATACGACATAAACCTCACCGTAAGTAGACCCCCTTTAAGACGTCAAGCAAACAAATAACGTGGAAGAGGGGAGGGGCACTGGGAGGGGGCTGGGGATGGGGAGAAGTGGTGTTGAAGTAGAGGATGGAAGGAGGAGGGGGAAGCGAGAGGGAGGGGAGGTACCCCGTAAGTTGCTGTGCCTCTATAAAGCGAATGAATGACAGTCTCAGGAAAAGTTAATCAAGAGGCACTTGGTTCCACACGCAAGATTCTCTCTCTCTCTCTCTCTCTCTCTCTCTCTCTCTCTTCTCTCTATTGGAAAGAGCTCAGAGCTGTCTGTGTCTTCCTCGTATGCGAAAGAGGGACCATTCTCTCTCTCTCTCTCTCTCTCTCTCTCTCTCTCTCTCTCTGTTGCAAAATTTTTCATTATTGGAAACAGTACCAACTTTTCTTGTAAGAGTTCCTCCCCCCTTCCCACATTCACTCCCCCTTCTCTCTCTCTCTCTCTCTCTCTCTGTTGCGAAATTTCTCTCTCTCTCTCTCTCTCTCTCTCTCTCTCTCTCTCTCTCTCTCTCTCTCTCTCTCTCTCTGAAATTTCTTATTATTGAAAACAGTACCAACCTGACTTGTACAGAGTTCCCTTAACAAAACACCCTTCCCCCCGCTTTTCTCTCTCTCTCTCTCTCTCTCTCTCTCTCTCTCTCTCTCTCTCTCAGAGGAGAGAACAAACTCAAGGAAGTGCAGTAATGAAGAGCTTCGTAAAAATCAATGACGAGAGATGATGACACGACACTGAGGTCTCTCGCTCGCTGGATGAGAGAATATTGAAAGTACTTGAAAAAGAAAAAAGAAAAAAAGAAAACGAGAAAAAGAAAAAAAATAACTAATCGAACATTTTCCCACCGGAAGAGGGTGAGGGAGATTGTCATACAAATCGAGTTACTGGAATATATATATATATATATATATATATATATATATATATATATATATATATATATATATATATATATATATATATATATATATATATATATATATATATATATATATATATATATATATGTGTGTGTGTGTGTGTGTGTGTACACACACACGTATGACCAGCACTTCAAAGAAGAATAAATACATAAAAATCTTGCTATGAAATCGCGTTGAAACGGGCGGATGTTGGCATGGCATTGTATGAGAGAGAGAGAGAGAGAGAGAGAGAGAGAGAGAGAGAGAGAGAGAGAGAGAGAGAGAGAGAGAGAGAGAGAGGTAAACAGTCCCTCTTCAACATATCTTTTTTTCTAGAATGTTTTGCCAAGAGACAGATGAGGAGAATTGAAATATATCACTAATGCTTGCAAAGGCAGGAAGCAAGCAATTCTTTGCGAAAGAAAAAATTTTCTTGCACATTATATTGTATAAGTAGCAAACGAAATAAAAAAAAAAAAAAGTCAAATATCGTCGAATATGTGACGTATATCACATGAACACGAGAGTACCTTTTTGAATAGAATAGAATATAAAATTTAGGCCAAAGGCCAAGCACTGGGACCTATGAGGTCATTCAGCGCTGAAACGGACAGCAAAAAGGTTTGAACGGTGCAACAGGAAGAAAACCTCGCAGTTGCACTTTGAAGAGTAAGATGGAAGAAAAAGATTGTGAATGAAGGCACAGTGAAAGGAACGAAAGGGGTTGCAGCCAGGGGCCTGCCGAAGGGACGCTGCAAAGAACCGTACGTAATGCCTACAGTGCACCGCATGAGGTGTACTGACTACCCTAACCCCCTTCGGGATAACTGGTTTGACAAAGACGTATCCGAAGCAGATTGCATATTGTTGAATACAAAAGATAGATTATAGTGACAATGAACAATGTCATGACGTAGGATTTTCAAGAAATTCTGTAAAACAAACAAAAAAATGACCTTTATGATTTATTAAAGACTTACCAGAAGCAGATTGCAAAAAAGTTGAAGACAAAAATAAAATTATGATGACAGCCAATTACCTGACTTTGAAAATCTTAAGAAATCAGGTAAAAATAAAAATAACGTTCACGTTAAGCCCTAATGACATGGTATAATGAAAGGACAACTTCTAACGTTATTCAAAAGGTTATGACAGGATACAATGACACGATGCTTAACAAAACATGATCATTAAAAATCACCAAAGTCGGGCAAAAAAGGGATCACCGAAAAATGATTAGCTAACAGAAGGCTTTGAATAGAGGAAGTTCTATAGAAGAAAAAGATAATCCATCAACAAGAAAAGATTGCTTGGCAGAGATGAAATTCATAAAGGATAACGAGTGCTCTAGAATAAGTAAAAATAAAATTCTTAATTAAAAAATATCAAGATATCACAAGATCCCGGCAAAACAGATCTTTTATCAAGATTAGTTCTGGATTTTAGCTAAATAGTTGCGAAAAGATATCTACGAAATCAATATAAATGTATTGACACATATATATATATATATATATATATATATATATATATATATATATATATATATATATATATATATATATATATATATATATATATATATATAAATATATATATATATATATATATATATATAGATAATATATAACCTCTAAAAACCTACACAAGCACAATTAAATAAAAAAAATAAAAGTAAATGAACAACATAAATATAAAAAAACTATACTAAAAATAAACAAAAGAAGCACCATTTCAAAACCTCTCCTAAAAAAAAAAGTAAAAAATGTGCCGAAGTTTCTTTCTGTACAGCCGCTACAGCGTTTACAGCCGCTACAGCGTTTAATCAAGGCCGCCGGAAATAAATCTATCTTTTGGTGGTCTCGATATAATACTGTATGAGCCGCGGCCCATGAAACTTTGACCACGGCTCGGTAATGGGATGTCCTATATCGTTGCCAGAAGTACGATTATGGCTAATTTTAACCTTAAATAAAATAAAAACTACTGAGGAGGCTAGAGGGCTGCAATTTGGGATGTTTGATGATTGGAAGGTGGATGATGAACATACCAATTTGCAGCCCTCTAGCCTTAGTAGTTTTTAAGATCTGAGGGCGGACAGAAAAAGTGCGGACAGAAAAAAGCGCGGACGGACGGACAGACAAAGCCGGCGCAACAGTTTTCTTTTACAGAAAACTACTAAATCACACCGACCCGAGAACGGAAAAGAATAAATTTCATTCAACTTTCATTTCGTTTCTCGTCCTCCCTCCCTCTTTTTATCGAAAGTGAAACATGAAACCGTATTTATTTACGGGGCATTAAACGATAACAGGCCAAG
>NC_089746.1:15777194-15779694 GCF_040412425.1 Macrobrachium rosenbergii
GAGTGAAAAAGATAATTAGGAGACAGAAAAAGGGAAGGAAGTCAAGGAGGAGAAAAAAGGATGAGAAAACAGAGAATGAGGAACAGTAGGAAGAGAAGGAAAAGGAGAAGATGAGAAAAAACGAGAAAGAGAAAAAGGAAGGACACTTCACGAAGAGAAAAAGACTAAAAAGCAGGAAGACTACAAGATGAAAAAAATAATTAGTAGAAGAAAGATGGAAAGGAAGAGAAAAAGGATGTGAAGCATAAAGGGAGGAACAGTAGGAGCAGAAGAAAGACGAGTCGATGAGATAAGAGTTGATAAGAACAGCGGGAGGAGAGAAAACCCGACGCCAGAGAAGATGACTTTCCCAAAAGTTGACAAAAATGGAAAGTCATCAAGGCTGCGCAGAGCCATAAGGACATAAGGTCTTAACAACTTTAACAGAGGTTAATTTTTGCGTCTTCATAATGACATCAATAATTTCTCAATTCAAAAGCGATATTATCGGGTCACTTTCGTTTTGAATCTTTCCTAAAACAAGGAATACATACGCAAATCTCTTTTACACTATAAAAAAAAACACTAAAACTCAAATGAAATGAGCGCCAATTCATTATACAAACAGCTTACCCCTGCAGTTACTTAGATGTAAATACTGTATGATGTTTCATGTCTAGACGGAAATGTTAAATGTTAATAAATGGGCTATAATAGAACGGTAAATCTTTGTAAAAAATAAGAAAAATATATTATCGTGCAGAGGCTGTGGAGAAGAAATGGACTGAAGACAAATCCTAAGTAGAGCGGAATAGGAAGGAAATTAAAATACCTGGAAACGAAAAACAAACCAATGAATTTATAATGATAGCCTCTGGGTTTGTCTCAAAGACATTCAAAAGTCCGTCACACAAATGTCAAGTTGTTGTTTTGTAAAACTGTCAACAGGGCAGGTCATTAAACGCCACACTGGAAGGGTATAGTGACTATATTCTGCCCTAAAATGGAAGACTGCAGTATCTGCAAAAATACAACACTGAGAAAAATGGCAGATATTGCACTTTTCCCTTGCCTTATTACTGATTTTGCAGATACTGAAACTGCAGTAACTTGTGTGTTAGTGTTTCACGAACCAAATAGGCGCCATATCTCAATTTCGAAAATTTTGCAGATACTGCAGTTTTCCATTTTAAGGCAGTATTATGATCTTATTGCCTTGCCTCTGAGAGGCTCTAGAAACTCGTCAATTTCAGTGAGTTATTTATTGTTCAGTACAAACAAAAAATAAAAGCGCTAAATTCTTGCTCTTGCAATAAAGTAATACACTAGGCCTTAATTGCAGTGCTATGACTCTCTTCATTAAATCTTAAAAGTTCTTCAGTTCCATTAATTCAATGTGACTTTTCCCGTCAAAACAAATGCGTAAAAAATTATTATTATTATTATTATTATTATTATTATTATTATTATTATTATTATTATTATTATTACAAAAACAACAGGGGAAAGCTTATTTAATCAGTCTCTTGTACTGTGTCTCACTCTTAAACCTTGAGGGACCGATAATATAATTATTTTCATACTTTTCATAAATGCCTAAATACGAAAACATCATTAAATAAAAAAATTCCATATATTAGAGTTTTTTTACACTAGCTCAATAAATCCCCCTACCATAACGGGAGGGGGAGGGGAGGTGTCACCCCCCAAAAAATACTCCATACATCAAACAGTTTATTTACACAAGCTCAATAATCATCCCCCCTACCATATCGGGAGGGAGGTCACCCCAAAAAATATTCCACACATCAAAGACGATTTGCTTTACACCAGCTCAATAAATACCCTTAACTTATATAGCGAGAAGAGGGGGGAGGTGTCAACCTCCCCAAAAAATTCCATACATAAAAAATTTTTTTACATAAGCCCAATAATCATCCCCCTCGCCACCATAACAGGAGGGGGGGAAGTGCAATCCCCCCAAAAATACTCCATACATCAAACAGTTCTTTTACACAAGCTCAATAACCAACCCCCTCCATAACGGGAGGGGAGGGGGGGAAATGTCACACCCAAAAAAATACTCCATAAAGCAGAGTTTTTTTTCTCAACACACGCTCAATAACCATCCCCCCTACCATAACGGGAAGGAGGATCACCCCCCCCCAAATATTCATACATCAAAGTTTTATTTTTACACACGCTCAATAACCATACCACCTACCACTAAGGGAGGGTGGGTCACCCCCAAAAAATACTCCATACATCAAAGTTTTTTTTTCACAAGCTCAGTAACCATTCCGCCGACCATAAGGGGAGGGGGGTGTCAACCCCCAAAAATAATCCATACATCAGTTTTTTTTTAACCACTAGCTCAAAAAATCCCCTTACCATACGGATAGGGGAGGTGGGGGCGAAGGTCACACAAATATAGAACAAGGGTGAATGCTTAACTTTTTTTTTCAAGATGACCTTTGCTGACCATTCCTTCTCCCAGCTCTCTTGTAGGTCAAGGATACTC
>NC_089746.1:15787194-15829694 GCF_040412425.1 Macrobrachium rosenbergii
AAGGATTGTCTGGTTATTTCGGGAAGTCAAATAGGCCTAGCTTTGCTAACTGCGAGAAACAAAAGCAGTAAGCTTTAAAAGCATCGATGTAACTGGAGTTCCGGACTAGAGCAAAAAATCAGGAGAGAGAGTATGTCTTACTTGCAAGCCACTTTTTGCGTCCTCAAGTGCCATGAAGTGACAACAGCAGAGAAAAGTGTGGAATGTTACTTGCAAGCAAGTGTTGTGAGCTGCTGTGTGTCGTCAAGTGTTGTAAAGTGACAGCAGCAGAGAAAAGTAAGAGACTTGGTGTTATTTGTAAGTCACTGTTTGTTTTGCAGAGTACCGTAAAGTGACAACAGCAGAGAAAAGTGTGGGGTGAGGTTTGTGGGGTGTGGGATATCCCAAAACAGTTGATATATCCACACAGGGAACATAAATATAACCTTTAAGCTTCTTTCTCCCCCACAGGGAACATAATCTGTCGCAGGGAACAATACACGTTGCATCTTCGCCGAACTTCTGAGGTTCAGATTGCACAACGTGCTCAGATGGAAAGACACAGGGAAAACAATAAAACAAATCTAAAAAACAAAACCAAAAAAAATACGAATAAACAAAACGAATTTCCACATAACTTTCTAAACCTCGCTAGGCTTGAGCTCAAGAGAGGAAGAAAGGTGCAGGTAAACCCTCACCTATTTCTTGGCCCTAATTTATACAAAGAAACTTACTTTCACGGAATAGGGGAAACAGGGTCTGTCTACTTTAGGTCTAACATTTGTTCTGCTTTATTCACGGAGAGATATTAAATCACAAATTACTATGTAGAACATAGGGCGTAGCTGTAAATATACTGGACTTGTATGAGTACTATCTATGTACAGCAGAGTTGTAAATATACTGGACTTATATGCGCATTCGCGCGCGCGCTCTCACACACAAGCACGTGCATGTATATATATATATATATATATATATATATATATATATATATATATATATATATATATATATATATATATATATATATATATATATATATATATATATATATATATATATAGAGAGAGAGAGAGAGAGAGAGAGAGAGAGAGAGAGAGAGAGAGAGAGAGAATTGTCCTGGCAGCAACCATTTGTAAATAAAAAACCTTTAGACCAGTATTCACCACCATCCATTTCTCAGTGTTCGTTCTATCATTTCAGAACCGCCAAAGAATGATGGTTCTTTACAACAAGAAAAAAAAAAAGCCATTTCACTCCCCTAGGACCAAGGAAATTTCTTACAACTGAGCAGTGCAATTTAAAATGTGCTTTTAAACTGCCACACCACACTTTATAAAGTGTTTCTGGTTCGTAACCTGAGACGCAAACTGCACTATACTTCCCTAAAATGGAAGACTGAGTATCTGCAGAAATGCAAAACTGCGAAAAACGGTAGATACTGCAGTTTTCCCTTGCCTTACTACTGATTTTGCAGTTACTGCATATGAGACACCCTAAATAAAGCACTGAAGAACCATTCTGAAACTGCAGTAACTTGGGTATTAGCGTTTCACGAGAATAGTGGGTGGCATATCTCAATTTCGAAATTTTTGCAGATACTGCAGTTTTCCATTTTAGGGCAGTATAGTGGTTACGAAGGGGGTGGCGCTTTGAAGTGGGGGCGTTTTGGGAGTGGGGAGGGGTTAGAAGGCCATTGGTGGGACGTCTAATAGCTTAGGTAGAGAGGCTATTAAATAATAAGCTTCCATATTTCCTAAATAAGAAATTATCCGAGAAATAAAATTTATTTATGAAATTTAGGCTACAAAGTCAGGCACTGGGGCACTTTGGGCCAATCAGCGCTCATGAAAGGGAAAAGAGGAGTTGGAGCGGTTGGACAGCAAGACAGAGAGATGTAGAAAGTAAAGATGAAGTACGATGATCTCAAGGTGGAACTGGGAGAAAACTCTACAGTTGCACTGAGAAGTAACAGTGAAAGGTGTTGGACGGCAAAACTGAAGAAAGGAACAGGAATGGAGGTAAAGTAAAAGGTTCGAATAAAGTAGAAACGTCTAGGGGCCGAAGGGATATTGCGAACAATATACTCGTATGGTAAATACAAGGAATACAACTTAAAAGCTGCACTTATACCTTACAAGCAAAATCACAAAATCTAAATTATCACAATTTAAAAGCAAACCTCTACCTTACAAGTAATATCACAACTTCAAATCATCATTCCTCATTATCAAAAGCCACTTCTCACCTGTTATTTAATCACCATTACACCATTCATTCAGCAATGCACCTGTCTTTTCCCATTACCGTTACAACTTAAATCAATGTTACTGCAGGTTGATGTCTCCAGCAGAAGCCTCTCTCTCTCTCTCTTCTCTCTCTCTCTCTCTCTCTCTCTCTCTCTCTCTCTCTCTCTCTCTTTTTTTCCTGCAGGGAGTTCCCCTTCCCCTTTCCCCCCACAATCACACCATTACACCATTCCTTCACCATTACACCTGTGGTTTCCAATCACTTTTACACCTTGAACCACTGTTGCAGCAGAATGATGTCTCCAGCAAAATCCTTTATTCTCTCTCTCTCTCTCTCTCTCTCTCTCTCTCTCTCTCTCTCTCTCTCTCTCTCTCTCTCTCTCTCTCTCTTTACACAAAGATCAGTGTTTAATATTCTGTATTACAGAATATAATACTTGCTATTTCACAAAGTACGGTAATTGACGATAAAAGAGCCTCTCTCTCTCTCTCTCTCTCTCTCTCTCTCTCTCTCTCTCTCTCTCTCTCTCTCTCTCTCTCTCTCTCTTCCTTCGGAATCCTGTTATAACTTTTCCTCTCGAATCATCGAAGTTCTGGGCAGAGGAATGAAAATGCCGGCTGAGCCCAAATCCTTTTAGTAGGCCTAAGAGGAGGAGAAGATTCCTCGGCTCTATCAGACAGGTGATCGGTGCTCAGTTGAACGGAAGGCCTATAACGCTGTAAGCTACAGGAAGTGCCAGTGTGGATGGGATTGACGAGTTAATGGGGATCCAAGTAGTGGGTATCCAGGTGCAGTAATGGGTATCCAGATAGCGTAATGGGTATGCAGTATTCAGAAACTGTCATGGGTATCCAGATACCATAATGGGAGTATAGACTGTAATGAGTACCCAGGTACAGTAATGGGTATCCAAATACCGTAATGGGGATACAGACCGTAATGGGTATCCAAGTACTGCAATGGGTACCCAGGTACGGGTAATGGGCATTCAGCTACCGTTATGGGTATTATCTATAATAAAAAGCAATTAATAACAAATGAACAATGTTCCATTAACTTAAATCCTGAGTCACAATTCTAAATCGAGTATCGCATTTCATCGTGACCGATGTAATTTGATACAACAAAAAATCCCTCGTTGAAACGAAGTAACCCTCTCTCTCTCTCTCTCTCTCTCTCTCTCTCTCTCTCTCTCTCTCTCTCTCTCTCTCTCTCTCAATAAGTTTAACATTGTGTATTATAGATTATTTCCTATTTCACGAAATACGGTAATTGTCAACAAATGACTCTCTCTCTCTCTCTCTCTCTCTCTCTCTCTCTCTCTCTCTCTCTCTCTCTCTCTCTCTCTCTCTCCGTAAGTTTCATACTTTGTGTTATAGGTTACTTGCTGTTTTAACATAAACGGTAATTGCCAAGGAAAGAGTCTCTCTCTCTCTCTCTCTCTCTCTCTCTCTCCTAAGATACATTTTGCATCCACACGAAAGACCAATTCTCTTTTTCACAACACGCACGCATTTTACTTGAGAGCTTATGAACTCTCTCTCTCTCTCCCCCTCTCTCTCTCTCTCTCTCTCTCTCTCTCTCTCTCTCTCTCTCTCTCTCTCCTCACAATAAAGTATATATATCTTGGATTCAATCAGTGTAAATCAGAGGTGCATCTGTGCAACTTCCGGTGCAATTAGAGGACCCAAATCCAAATAGGTAATCCATTTAGGGAGCAACTTCCAGCGTAGAGCAATCAGCTGTTGTTACAGCTACCACTCTTGGCCGTAATCCAAGCCGTAGGGGAGAGAGAGAGAGAGAGAGAGAGAGAGAGAGAGAGAGAGAGAGAGAGAGGACTCCTTTATTGACAATTACCGCATTTGGTGAAATAGCAAATAACATAACTGTATTACAGACTACTAAAATTAGGGAACAGAATACTAAAATGAGAGAGAGAGAGAGAGAGAGAGAGAGAGAGAGAAGGTTTTGTTTTATTGAAATCACCTCATATGACGGTGCAACAAAACCATTCTCTATAATACGGAATATTAAATGCTGATCTTTGTGTAAAACCAGAGAGAGAGAGAGAGAGAGAGAGAGAGATGCAAATAGCCAATGCAAAAGCAATTAAAAATATTTTAAATTACCCATTACAAAGGACTGGCTACAGGAATAAGTTGACAGAAAATGACAAAGGTAGAAGAGAGAAGAAAACACAGGAAGTAAACAAATAAATGATAAAAAATGGAAAACATTATTTCTAGCGACTTCCGATCTCAGCGGGAGAGATACAAAGGGTATAAAGGTTCATTACTTTCCATGACCCCAGCTACATATTTCTCTCTCTCTCTCTCTCTCTCTCTCTCTCTCTCTCTCTCAAAAATCTCTCTCTCACACACACACGAACATTTTCCATATCCCTAGGGGTTTATATTTCTCTCTCTCTCTCTCTCTCTCTCTCTCTCTCTCTCTCTCTCTCTCTCTCCTCTCTCTCTCTCTCTCTCTCTCATCTGATCCACCTGGCTCTTACATGTCAGGCCAAAAAAAAAAAAAGAAAAATCAGACAATCGGGTTTTGGTCGACTGCTAAATGAACTGTTGCCCAAAATGGAACTTCAGATATTCTCAGATTAAAGTCTAGATAAAACAGAGTGCTCTTTTTGCATACTTAAACATACAAAAATACATTTCGCGTCCACACGAAAAAACCAATTCTCTCTTCAAACAAACAACATTTTACCTAAGAGCTTATACTCACTCTCACTCTCTTTCTCTCTCTCTCTCTCTCTCTCTCTCTCTCTCTCTCTCTCTCTCTCTCTCAAAAGATACCTTCCGCATACACACGAAAGACCAATTCCCTTTTTCAGCTAAGCATTCTACCGAAGAGCTTAATTACATTCTCTCTCTCTCTCTCTCTCTCTCTCTCTCTCTCTCTCTCATCTGCCTAAACTTTTACAGACACCTGGCTCTTACATGTCCAGGCCAAAAAAAAAAAAAAAATCAGACAATCGGGTTTACAGTCGACTGCTAAATGAACTGTTGCCCAAAAGGGAACTTCAGATATTCTCCAGATTAAAGTCTAGATAAAACGTGAGTGCTCTTTTTTGCAGCCAGTGTTCGATTACGCTTCAGAGTAATTGTGTATGTTGGTATTTTGAATGTGTGTTATTACTGATGTTAATATACAGGTATAGTACAGTAGATGTGTATACATATATTATATTATATATATAAATATGTATAAATATATATATATATATATAATTATATATATATATATATATATATATAATGTATATATATATATATATATATATATATATATATATATATATATATATATATATATATATTATATATATATATATATATATATATATATATAAACACATATACATACATACATATATATATATATATATATATAAATAATATATATATAACAATAAAGTACCTATATATATATATATATATATATATATATATATATATATATATATATATATATATATTACTAAAAGGACCTCATTCAAACTGGATGGTATCTAATGGAGTTTTTATTCAAAAAGTTACAAGCTTTCTTGGACAAACAGTCCACATTGTCAAGTATCCGTACAATGAGCAGACGCGTATTTATATCTGTGTGCTGGGTACTTTTAATCCTATAATCGCCTAGCTCTTCCTGTGTGACCTCCACCCCCTCTTGACCTTGGTCTTTCTCTGATCCCTCCTCCCAGGTGACCATTTTCCGTGCGTTCTCTTACGTTTTTTCTTCGTTTCCTTGCTACTGTGGTATACTCCACAGGGAACGGCTTTCCTCTTTATATTTATAAAATTGGTTTTATTTCAAAGGTTAACTTGCACGGATATTGACTGTGCTGGCATTAGCTATGACAACAAGTCCAGAAAATATAACTGATGATCTATAAATAACAGAACGAAATATTTCCAACAAATACAAATTTTTGAAATGGGTAAAACGTTTCCACGAGTTTCATGGATCATTAAAACACATTTACGAACATTTTCTATAGAGAAGTGAGTACAAAATATGCAATGCAAAGTAAAACAAAAAATATAATTGATAGCTTATAAACATCAAAAAGTAAAATTTTCCTCAGACATAAACTTTTGAAATGGGTAAAACGTTTCCACGAATTTCATGGATCATTAAAACACATTTACGAACCTTGTCTATAGAGAAGTGAGTTCAAAATATGCAATGCAAAATAAAACAAAAAATATAATTGATGGTTTATAAACATTAAAAAGTAAAATTTTCCTCATGCATAAATTTTTGAAACGGGTAAAACGTTTCCACGAATTTCATGGATCATTAAAAATACATTTACGAATGTTCTCCGAAGAGAAGCGAATTCAAAATATGCAATGCAAAGCACAAACATTGAAAATGGACGTACAAAATAATACAGATTTTTGATGCAAAAATGTTTGGGAAATCTTCTTATGATGTTCGCATAGGCAAGTTGCTTTAGGAGACTTATGAATGAATGAATAAATATTAAAAATATATGAATATATATTTGGCAGCCCTGTCCCGCTTCCGGCTATTCAAATCTCTTTTTCATGTAGGCTTACGGCGCAGCTACCAACACTATGGGCGATTGTCAGTGTTGATATAAATAAAAATGAGTTGTACGCGCAGCTTCAAAAAAAAGTAAAGTGAAAATTTAATGTAACCTCATAAAGTGATGTGAAAAAAACACGAAGCAGGAAATAAAAATGAAGGTATAGCGGGCAAATATACTTTCACATGCTGGTTTAGAATGAGAGATCTAATGGTAAAGTGAAAAAAATGAATGGCGTAAAACTAAAAAAATAAAATATACAATTACACATACACACAAACATTTTATATATATATATGTGTGTTTATATGCATATATATATTATATATAATTTACATCGTATGTATATGTATACACACACACATATATATATAATATATAATATATAATATATATATATATATATATATATATATATATATATATATATATATATATATATATATATATTATATTATATTATATTAACAGAACGCACGTAAAGTATATACTCTTTACTCTGAAGCCGAACTATAAATCTTCCGAGAGATATTTTATATACTAAGAAATCTAGACTACTTCTAGCCATCGGAAACTTAATTCTTTGGACTGTAACTCGTACAGTATATCCCTTTCCTTTATTTCTCAAGCGTCATATAATGACTGACAGCTAAGTCAAAAAGTCATCAACGTAAAGAGATAGGTCACAAGTATCAGATATCTACTACTGTACGAGAGAGAGAGAGAGAGAGAGAGAGAGAGAGAGAGAGAGAGAGAGAGAGAGAGAGAGAGAGATGGAGATGTAAACGCCCACAAGAAATAGGCAAGGAAATGTACATTTAACTATGAAAACAAGCAGAAATCACGAGAGAGAGAGAGAGAGAGAGAGAGAGAGAGAGAGAGAGAGAGAGAGAGAGAGGGGAAAAAGCAAACACCCACAAGAAATAGGCAAGGAAAAGTATATTTACGTATGACTACAACCAGAAATCAGGAGGGAGAGAGAGAGAGAGAGAGAGAGAGAGAGAGAGAGATGGAATGCAATTACCCAGGAGAAACATTTGCCTGTGAATACAAACAGAAACGAGAGAGAGAGAGAGAGAGAGAGAGAGAGAGAGAGAGAGAGAGAGAGAGAGTCTCGAACTGGCGAGATTTCCCGGTGCCAAAAATGTTTTTTCTTATATTCAAAATGGAATATCCTTATGAAATAAATAAATAAATATATAAATAAATAAAATTGATAAATAAATTTGAATTATAAATGGATAAAATATAACGAAAATATACACAACACCAATGACAGCACACCCAAACTTATGGAGACGAATACCTTTACCCCCACTGAACACAATTTTTGCTACCATCAACGAGACACCAACTCACATGAAACGATTTTACAGAAAGAACCGAACGCACACCTGTGCTTCAAAGGGGTAAGTGCAGTTTTTCGCAAGGATCACCGAATACTGAGATTCTCTCTCTCTCTAAAAAAAAAAAAAAAAAAAAAAAAATCCAATTAGGCCCTAAGGGTCATTAATTAACCGATATCGACCAGTCCACGCATTGTTCTTTGAAGAGAGGACACAGACATACTTTGAAGTCATTATATTTTTCAAAGCACAAACATTTCGTTAATTAAGATCCACGTCCCGATACTGCGTAAGACTAAACATTTCCTCTAATCACGATCAAAGTCCCAATGCTACACAAAACTAAGCATTTCACTAAGTCCCAATAATAAATAAAACTGAACATTTCACTAAAAGTCCCAATACTACGTAAAGCTAAACATTTTGCCAATTACGATTCAAGTCCCAATGCTACACAAAACTAAACATTTCACTGAGACCCAATATTAAATAAAACTGAACATTTCACTGTAAGTCCCAATACTACGTCAAAGCTAAACATTTCGCTAATTACGATCTAAGCCTAATGCTACGCAAAACTAAACATTTCAGTAATTACGTTTATAAAACTAATTACGAATTAAGATCCAATGCTAAATAAAACTAAACATTTCACTAATTAGGACCAAGTCCCAATAATGCGTAAACCTAAACATTTCACTGTAAGTCCCAACACTACATAAAACTGAACATTTCACTAAAAGTCCCAGTACTACATAAACTAAACATTTCGCTAAAAGTCCCAGGACTACATAAAACTAAACATTTCCCTAATTACGATTTAAGTCCCAATGCTACATAAAACCGAAAGAACTCCAAAGAGAGAAAGACGAAAATAAAAAAAAAATATAGAAGGTATAATTAACCAACTCGAAAAACATATAAATATTTATGAGCAGCATAACTGCAAGGATAAAAAGATAAAAAAAAATATATAAATATTAATACCTGGGCTACTCATTCGCGGCGTAAATAACGCAAATCATTAATATTCATGAAGGCATAACAATGAAATAGCGATCTCGAGCGCCGCGGGCAGTTGCGTAATGCGTACAGGAAAATCCGATAATAACACAAGCACTCTCTCTCTCTCTCTCTTCCTGATTCCTGCTTATATTCATAAAACAATGTACTTTTCCTTGCCCATTTCTCCAGGGTGAACACATTCTCTCTCTCTCTCTCTCTCTCTCTCTCTCTCTCTCTCTCTCTCTCTCTCTCTTCTCTCTCTCTCTTATTCTTCCTAATTCTTGCTTGTATTCATAAGTAAATGTACTTTTCCTTGCCTACTTCTCCTGGGCGAATACACTCCTCTCTCTCTCTCTCTCTCTCTCTCTCTCTCTCTCTCTCTCTCTCTCTCTCTCTCTCTCTCTCTCTCTCTAATTCTTGCTTGTATTCATAAATCAATGTATTTCTCCTGGGTGAATATATTCCTCTCTCTCTCTCTTCCTAATTCTTGCTTGTACTCATAAGTAAATGTACTTTTCCTTGTCTATTTCTCCCGGGTGAATATATTTCTCTCTCTCTCTCTCTCTCTCTCTCTCTCTCTCTCTCTCTCTCTCTCTCTCTCTCTCTCTCTCTCTCACATTGTTATAGAGATTGGAAGACCCAGAGGTGAAATGCAAGGATTATCGCGACACTGCTCGATAAGGGAGCAGCGTCAGTTGGGAATTTTTTTAAAATAAATAAATAAATGAATACATAAATACATGAAAATGAATAAATATATAAGAATAAAAATAAATAAGTAAATATAAATAAATATAAAAAATAAATATAAATAAACGAATGTAAATAAATAAATATAGAAAATAATAAAAAATAAAACAAATAAGTACTGTATATAAATGAATAATTATAAATAAAAATATAAATAAATTAATAAATTTATGAACGAATCGATAAATCATTCAAATGACTGAAACATCACTAGAAATATGAAACAGAAAACCAAAAAATTCGTAAACCGAAAGGAACAAGTATAAATTTTGAAAATTCTGTTTACTTCGCAAAACCTTCCTTGCTCTCCCAAGCACATCCCTTGCAAACACAACAAGGATTTCCATTATTGCACAGCTTCCTTCACCCCCAAAACACAGAAACCGGAAGTGTCTTAGCGCCAAACCGCCCACCCCCCCCCCTGGAAACAAATAAATAATAAGTGTGGGGGAGGAGAGGAGGAGGAGGAGGAAGTCTGCCTCGGTGGTTTATCGAAGGATTCATCTGGCGCCGCAGAGTTTGGTAGAAAATTTTGCATGAATGTTGCACGCAAGTTGCCTTTGCATTTGCCGTGGTATTTTTCAACGTTCCACAATGGAGGCGAGGCATATTCTGGCAGCATGCATTGAAGAGGCAAAATTCAATTTATTATTATTATTATTATTATTATTATTATTATTATTATTATTATTGGTGAAGAAATCACAGTAGTGTAAATATACATACATACACACACACACATATATATACACACATACATATATATATATATATATATATATATATATATATATATATATATATATATATATATATATATATATATATATATATATATATATACACATATACACACACACACACACACATACATATATATATATATATATATATATATATATATATATATATATATATATATATATATATATATATATATAATCAATCAACACAAGCACTTGTGGAACATAAAATATATTTCGGACTCGCATCAGGTCTTTCAATTGAAAGGCAAGGGCGCTGCCCACTGGGCCATACAAGTCATAACAGAAGTTGGAACCTAAGGGCAACTGCACCCAAGGAATTACCTGGGCAAGCCAAATGCTTGCTTACAAGCTTCCCGACTCAGCAATGACCCAATTGACTGCATTTCGTTCGAATTATCTCTTCTGAGTGAATAATATAGAAATAATCAACACACAATCACGTGTGGAACAGAAGTAAATTTCTGAAGAGGAGGAGGAGGAGGAAGAGGAAGGCAGAAGTAAAATTAAATAATAAAAACCTTACTGATCTAGATCTGAGAAATCCCAGCATAGCAACACACGACAGACAGACAGACAGACAGACAGATAGACAGACGATTCCGACAGCAGAAAAAAGGGAAAATGGACGGCCCTGAAGAGTAGAAAATGAAAGCGTCCCTCATGATAAATGGCAACCATCGGCGTAGCAATTCTCTCTCTCTCTCTCTCTCTCTCTCTCTCTCTCTCTCTCTCTCTCTTGATGCAATCAAGCAATCAATGACTTAACCAAACACAATAAGTTTTTGACGCTGATAACAGTAGATATTGATAAGCCCCAGCCTCTCTCTCTCTCTCTCTCTCTCTCTCTCTCTCTCTCTCTCTCTCTCTCTCTCTCCCCTTGAAGCAGTCAATCAGTTAATGACTTCATAAAATATAGTAAGTTTTTGACGTTGATAATAGTAAATATTGCTAAGCCTCTCTCTCTCTCTCTCTCTCTCTCTCTCTGTCTCTTTCATGCAGTCAATCAGTCAATGCTTTATCAAATACAGTAAGTTTTTGACGTTGATAACCGTATATATTGCTAAGCACCCCCTCTCTCTCTCTCTCTCTCTCTCTCTCTCTCTCTCTCTCTCTCTCTCTCTCTCTCTCTCTCTCTCTCTCTCTCTCTCTTTTAAGAAGAAGTGAATCCCATCTCCTTCGAACAGTGGAATGCAAACATTAATCTTTTTCCCGGTGTCATCATTCTCGTATGAAATACAATGCCATCAATATCCGAAAGCAATATAATCTAACGGGATAACTTGCAGATATGAATACAATACAATACGATACAACTCCTTCCCTTCTACCCCCTTCCCTTCCCCCTTCTTTCCTTTATTTCCTCCCCCTCCCTAACCCCCTTCCTTCTATTTTCTTGCCCTCCCCCAACCCCTTCCTTTTATTTTTGTTTTGATTCCAGACACCGGGGTTTATAGTTGTCTGTGTTCGTTTTATCGAGAGTTCAGCTCTCTCTCTCTCTCTCTCTCTCTCTCTCTCTCTCTCTCTCTCTCTCTCTCTCTCTCTCTCTCTCTCTCTCTCTCTCTCTCTCGCAAAGAAATTTCTTCTGTCATACATTTATGCATCTGCGTTTAAATGTTTTTTATATAAGCTAGGTAATTATTTACAAAACTGAAACCGTATTAATTTATATGAAATAATATAAATCTCACGTAGGTTTTAACAAAGTAAGAATTGCCATAATAAATTTACAATCAATTAAGGAACATTTGGTGTAATTTCATTCACAACTACGACATCAAGAAGAGCCTTAATATTAGGAACAACAAGTCACCGTTACCATAATAATAATAATAATAATAATAATAATAATAATAATAATAATAATAAATATTATTATTATTATTATTATTATTATTATTATTATTATTATCATTTTTATTATTATTATTATTTCACTAACAATCTTAATATTAGCAGCAATAACAGTATAATAATAATAATAATAATAATAATAATAATAATAATAATAATAATATTATTATTATCATCATTATTATGATTTCACTAACAACCTTAACATTAACATCAATAACAGTATTATTACTATAATAATAATAATAATAATAATAATAATAATAATAATTATTATTATTATTATTATAATTATTAGTATTATCATACCCACTTACCACCCGCTCACCCAAATCTGAACACCGCCCACGCTAACGAATAACGCCCATGAGAACAAGAGCGATTCCCCGCACCAGCAACAGCCAGCAGCACAAGATCAGCTCAGTGACGCATAAATCACTTTCAGCAATTACCGGCTCCAGTAATCACAGGGCATCAGCGATAATGAGCGTAAAAGCGCCTATTAATAACGGCGATTATAAATAACAAATGGACTAATCGCTCCCAATACAATACTGAATACGATTACCGTGGAAATGTCGAAAATTGTGATTTCAAGTTATCTTCGATTAATTATTTTCCGACGGAGGAAAGTTGTTATTATTATTATTATTATTATTATTATTATTATTATTATTATTATTATTATTACTGATTGGGAGAAGACCTTCTTTACACATGTTGCGTTGATTAAAAACAATTGCTAATGCAGCAATAATTTTCAACGCCGCTATTATTATTATTATTATTATTATTATTATTATTATTATTATTCAGAAGGTGAAACCCTATTCATGTGGAGCAAGCCCAACGGGCCACTGACTTGAAATTCAAAATTGGATGATGTTATTATTATTATTATTATTATTATTATTATTATTATTATTATTATTATTTATTATTATTATTCAGAAGGTGAAACCCTATTCATGTGGAACATGCCCACCACAGGAGTCACTGACTTGAAATTCAAAATTGGATGTTGTTATTATTATTATTATTATTATTATTATTATTATTATTATTATTATTATTATTATTATTATTATTATTATTCAGAAGATGAAACCCTATTCATGTGGAATAACCCCAAGGGGCCACTGACTTGAAATTCAAAATTGGATGTTATTATTATTATTATTATTATTATTATTATTATTATTATTATTATTATTATTCAGAAGATGAACCCCTATTCATATGGAACAAGCCCAACGGGCTACTGATTTGAAATTCAAAATTGACTGTTATTGTTATTATTATTATTATTATTATTATTATTATTATTATTATTATTATTATTATTATTATTATTATTATTGATGGAAAGAAAACCCACAAGATTCCTGTGTATAACTTGTTTGCTTGTAAATATTTACATGTTACTTTTAAACTCAGTACTTTCAGGTCCTAACTGTGACCCTTTTTCAAGAGATGAGGTAGTCAGGCTGACTACCTCATCTCTTGGAAAAAGGGTCACAGTTAGAACCTGAAAGTACTCAGTTTAAAAGTAACATGTAAATATTTACAAATAGCTAAGTTATACACAGGAATCTTGTGGGTTTCTCTTTCCATCTTCATAAAAAACTGAAAGAAGTTTTGTTTGGATTATTATTATTATTATTATTATTATTATTATTATTATTATTATTATTATTATTATTACTATTATTCAAAAGATGAACCCCCATTCATGTGGAACAAGCCCACCATAGGAGTCACTGTCTTGAAATTCAAGCTTCCACAGAATACTAAGGTGTTCATTTCAAAGAAGTAACAGAAGGTAAGAGGAAATACAAAAAGAAGAGATCACTTATTAACAAATTAATAAATAGGCAAATTAACAGGCTCTTTTTCAAATTAAAATATACAAAAAAAAAAGAGTAGACCAGAAATAGCATCAAGCCAATGTCAAATAGGCTAATATTGATTAGTACAATTTTTGCGAGATTAAAATCTTCATTTATTGGACTTTTTAATATGAAATAAGTCCAAAACCTTCATTTATTGTCAAAGTCCACTTACGCAGGCTTGCCTATAAGCCAGGAGGAACGTGTACGTAAAAATAAAACTAACAGGATTACAGTATTGTTTCACAGCACATTTTTTTTCATTGTCACATGTTCACTTGATTTTTTTAACGCTTCCAAACGGAGGCCGACTTTTAACAAAAATCCTTTTTTCTGCCATCAAAATGAAATAACATGTTAATAACATGTTTTGCAAAATCGCAAGAAAAATGCATGGACAAGAGAAATAAAAAATTGTGATAAAAAAAATTCGATAATTTCATTGTTAACAGTAGTGCCTTAAATTTCTAAATTTCTCAATACTTCAATTACAGCCACTAAAGAATTAAACGTAAATAAATTCAGACCATTCATCTCATTTATTAGCAAGCTGGTTCTTTATAAATATACAATTATGTACAATGACTCTTTCCAAATTAATAGGAACAGATAATTTTATTTTCCAATAATTCTGAAGTCAAATGCTTTTTTGCACCGTGAATCAATTTATATATCAAATACTTAATTTTGTAAGTTTAACTTAAGTGTTTTTATTCACTGTTATTCACTTTTTTAATAACTAACAAAGATGGTTGAACGACTCCAGCACAGAAAAAAATGCCAAAAAATAAGGGAAAACGAGCTAAAATTTACCGAAAATTTACCATCTATCATACTTTGCAGCTCGCATTATACAAATTCTAAAAAAAAAAAACAGTATATACATAAGTTTATAAATAAAAAAATAATTAAATCTCTCTGGCAGTCCACTGATTCGACACACACACACATGTGTGTGTGGGTGCTTGTGTGTGTGTGTATATAAAAAAAAATATATATATATATATATATATATATAAGTTTATAAAAAATAATTAAATCTCTCTGGCAGTCCACTGATTCGACACACACACACATGTGTGTGTGGGTGTGTATATATATATATATATATATATATATATATATATATATATATATATATATATATATATATATATATATATATATATATATATATATATATATATAAGTTTATAAATAAAAAAAATAATTAAATCTCTCTGGCAGTCCACTGATTCACACACACACACATGTGTGTGTGGGTGCTTAATAATGTGTGTGTATATATATATATATATATATATATATATATATATATATATATATATATATATATATATATATATATATATATATATATATAGTTTATAAATAAAAAAATAATTAAATCTCTCTGGCAGTCCACTGATTCGACACACACACACATGTGTGTGTGGGTGCTAAATATATATATATATATATATATATATATATATATATATATATATATATATATATATATATATATATATATATATATATAAGTTTATAAATAAAAAAAATAATTAAATCTCTCTGGCAGTCCACTGATTCACACACACACACATGTGTGTGTGTAAGGTGTTTGTGTATATATATATATATATATATATATATATATATATATATATATATATATATATAAGTTTATAAATAAAAAAAATAATTAAATCTCTCTGGCAGTCCACTGATTCGATGTGTGTGTGGGTGCTTGTGTGTGTGTATATATATATATATATATATATATATATATATATATATATATAATATAAATATATATATATATATATATATATATATATATATATATATATATATATATAAAGTTTATAAATAAAAAAATAATTAAATCTCTCTGGCAGTCCACTGATTCGACACACACATGTGTGTGTGGGTGTTTGTGTATATATATATGTATATATATATATATATATATATATATATATATATATATACACACACACACATATATATATATATATATATATATATATATATATATATATATATATATATATATATATATATATATATATATATATATGTATTGCTCTACAGAAAAAGTACAGTAGACACCCTTTTCCGCCAATTCTTTTTCCAGTCGAATATTCCACGTTTTCAAAAAAAAAAAAAAAAAACAAGGAAAGGCAAGGAAAAAACGATGGAGAACACGTCAAAAAAAGTAGAGGCCTACGTGCAGCGGCAAGAATTAAGAAGACTAGGCCTTTTTTTTTCTAAGAAATGATAAACAATTTATTCTGCCAAGTCACGTTGATTTCGTCCAGTCACGTAGTAAATCGCGGCTCAGACGAACGAAGGTCGCCTCGACGCGACGCAGCCTATGTATGGGAAACTGCGCATGTGTGAAGATTCCCCCCCCCACATCGAATTGTTTGCGCGACTGCGCACGATGAAATGCGCATCTGCGTATTCATAAATCTTGAGATTTTGGCTTGAAAAGTGTTCGTTTGTGCGTATGAGTTAATGTGTGGACGTATCTGTGTACTCATAAATCAAGTGATTTTGACTCGAAAAGTGTCAGTTTGTGCATAAGTGTGTATGCGCGCGTATGAGTGTACTCATAAATCAAGATATTTTTGACTTAGAAAAGTACCAGTTTGTACGTGTGTTTGCGCGCGCGCGTATATGCGTACTCACAAATCAAGAAATTTCCGACTTTAAACTTTTGTGAGTGCTTACTCATGAATCTAGGGATTTTGACTTAAAAATTGGTAGTGTGTGTGTGTGTGTGTGTGTGTGTGTGTGTACCTATGTACACATAAATCAAGGGATTCTTACTTAAAAAGTGTTAGTGTGTGTGTATGTACTTATAAATCACGAGATTCTGACTTTAAAAGTATCAGTTTGTGTGTGTGTGTGAGTATCAGTGAATTAATAAACCAATGATTTTGCCTTAAAAGGTGTACTGTATGTCTGTGTGTGAGTGTTTATGTGTACTCCAATATTAAGAGATTCTAACCTAAAAAAGGGTTAGTTTGTGCATGCGTGAATGCGTGAACGTATCTTTGTATTTGAAAATCAAGATATTTTGGCTTAAAAAGCATTACTTTGTGTGTGTTCTGGTTTTCTGTAAAAGACAACTACTGTGCCGGCTTTGTCTGTCTGTCGGCGTTTTTTTCCTGTCCGCCCTCAGATCTTAAAAGCTACTGGGGCTACGAGGCTGCAAATGGGTATGTTGATTATCCACCCTCAAATCATCGCACATACCAAATTGCAGCCCTCTAACCTCAGTAGTTGTTATTTTATTTAAGGTTAAAGTTAGCTATAATCGTGCGTCTGGCGACAGTATAGGACAGATCCCACCGGGCCGTGGTTAAAGTTTCATGGGCCGCGCCTCATACAGCATTATACCAAGACCACCGAAAGATAGATCTATTTTCGGTGGCCTTGGTTATACGCTGTACAGAAAACTCGACTACGCCGAAGTTTCGTCAGCTCATTTTTTCCTTGTTTGTGGCGGTAGTCACACAGTACGTAAGTAATATATGCGGGTTCCTTTGTTGCTAAACACACAGACAGACACACAAAGACACACACAGACACAGACGAAATATAAAAAAATCATGCAGGTATTGGGTAGACTGGCTGACAGAAGGATAAATTCTTCATAGACCACAAGGGTCGCGAAACACGCAAAGGCACGACAATAATGTCTTAAGGTTTGGAATGTGTAGATATAAAATATGGATATATATATATATATATATATATATATATATATATATATATATATATATATATATATATATATATATATATACATATACACATATATATATATATAAAAATAAATATATGTTATATTGATATACAATACATATATGTGTGTGCGTATGTATATATATATATATATCCATATTTTATATCTGCACATTCCAAACCTTAAAACGACATACTTATATAAGTATACAGAGAGAGAGAGAGAGAGAGAGAGAGAGAGAGAGAGAGAGAGAGAGAGAGAGAGAGAGAGAGAGAGAAAGTGTTTATATATTTATGTATGGTATGCATGAATGTATGTATAGAAGTAATAAACACGATCGCGTGTAGAACAGGAATAAATTTCTGGCTCACATCGGGATCAAACCCGGGTCTTTCAACTGAAAGACCTAGGTTCGATTCCGATGTGAGTCAGAAATTTATATATGTATGGATGTATGTATGTGTATATATATGTATATACTGTATATATATGTATGAATGTATGTGTATGTGTATATATATATATATATATATATATATATATATATATATATATATATATATATATATATATATATATATAGAGAGAGAGAGAGAGAGAGAGAGAGAGAGAGAGAGAGAGAAGAGAGAGAGAGAGAGAGAGAGAGAGAGGACCACGTCAGCACCTACTCTACGATAAACGAAAAATGCACACACACACACACACAAACACACACAACACTAACAGACAGACCATCTTAAGTTGTCAATAAGACTTAGAATCGCTTCCTAAGAATTCCTGTACACTCATCCCGAACTGAACCACGACAACAAGTGAACCTTTTCTTACGAACCACTGGACCACTAGTCAAAGATTAGTGGACCACAAACATTTTGGTGGAACGCCGAAGGTTAGGTTGTTTTCTTAAGGCATGTTTGGCCGTTATTTTTGTTTTTGTAATAATAATAATAATAATAATAATAATAATAATAATAATATTCTTTATACCACATCATTGAAATAGGATGGTATCTACCGGCAACCAGACGTTGGGGACAGAACGTCCTTGAAAGCTTGTAACTTGTTTTGAATAAATATCTCCGCTAGATCCCATCCTGTTATTAATATATATATATATATATATATATATATATATATATATATATATATATATAATATTCTATATATAATATCAAATTCAGACAGTTATCACCCCCTTCTGACCTAAGATCAACTTAATGAACGCAAACATTGTAGTGGTTATTCTTGGTCTGTTAATGCAGTGGTGCTGGTAGTAACTTTATACTCAGGAAGTCTTAAATCTTGAATTAAAAAAAAAATTAAATAATCCTGGATAGGATACGTGACTTCTGCAATAAAAGAGGTGAAGTTATGACAACAATTGCTTGCATGACAAAGTAAGCAGCGTTCACGCTGAGTATACGTAAGAGTCTTTAAATTAATTATTATTATTATTATTATTATTATTATTATTATTATTATTATTATTAGAGAGAGAGAGAGAGAGAGAGAGAGAGAGAGAGAGAGAGAGAGAGAGAGAGAGAGTTATAACCAGGGAAGAGAGAAAGTTTTATAACCAGGAGAGAGAGAGAGAGAGAGAGAGAGAGAGAGAGAGAGAGAGAGAGAGAGAGAGAGAGAGAGAGAGAGACTTCTATAACAAGGCTCTAGCATGATATGCAAATGCACTCGACACCGTAAGCGGATTTTGCACCTAGATTAATGGCAGCCGGTTGCAAGGGCAGAGAGAGAGAGAGAGAGAGAGAGAGAGAGAGAGAGAGAGAGAGAGAGAGAGAGAGAGAGAGAGAGAGATTGCCGGGACAAATGGCACCAGAGTCACCAGTTGATCAAAAGATTAGAATAAAATGTAAAAGCTCTTGAAAGGGCGAGGGGAGGAGGGGAGGGGAGGGGAGGGGAGGGGGAGGGGAGGGGAGGGCCAGGGAAGGAGAGAGAGAGAGAGAGAGAGAGAGAGAGAGAGAGGGGGGTAAGAAGGGATAGGCTACAACACCATAAGTAAAGAGGAACAACAATTTTCAGAACGATTTGCCATGAATGCCATCTAGTGCTACTATCACCATCACTATTACTGTCACTGTCATTATCACTATCATCATGATCGTCATCACTATCACTATCAACATCTTCAACGTCATCACCCTCACTGTCATCATCATCACTATACTATCATCGATATCACCATACATTATCATCATCACTTTAACTGTACCCATCATCACTATCATAATTAGCGTCATCACTATCACTATCATCATCATCATCACCATCATAACTATCACCATCATCATCACTATCACCATCATCATCACTATCACTATCATCATCGCTATTATTATCACCATCATCTTATCATTCACTATCACTCTCACCCTTATCATCACTATCACCACCATCATCACGGTCACTATCAATATCACCTTCATCTTCATCACTGTCACTATCAGCATCAACCTCATCCTCATCATTATCACCATCATCATTCCAGCAGCAGGACAAGAAAAGATGCAAATCGTATGTTTTTGAAGGAGTATGGGGGAAGGGGAAGGGTAGGGTGGGGGGGAGTCTAGGTAATCAAGGTAAGGAAATAAAAGGCAGGAATAATTCACCCAGCAGGACTCCATTAGGACCCCTATCAAAGGACAATAGGGATACACGACTGGAGATAAGCGCAGGATCCACCTGAAGAGGGTCATTTGACCAAAGGACAGATTTCATGAATATACCTGTATATGCAATAATGCCATTTTGACCCTAATACATCATCCACACACACACATACATACATACCTACATACAAAGACACACACATATATATTTATATATATATTATATATATATATATATATATATATATATATATATATATATATATATATATATATATATATATATATATATATATATATATATATATATATACAGTATATGTCACAGGCAGTTAGCGAAACCAGGCATTTCGCGAACTGCCTGAAATTTCAGGAAGATGCCGAAATGCACTTAGGGACATTTGATCGCTCCCAGGGGCTAGTACTAAACACGGCGAAACAGTGATCTGCCTGGAATTTCAGGCAGTTCGCGAAAAATCTGGTTTCCTCTGGCCTGTGAAAGATATTGTATAGATAAGGCAAAAAAAAAAAAAAAGACCAGAACACATTCCCGGACCAACTTTTTTTTTTATTATCTTGCAATCTTATTCATGAAAGATGTAGATTTTATTTTCGGGTCTTCATACTTCGGAGAAAGCGCATATATAAATGAGGGTTGTCATTTCATAGACGTAATTCTGTTACGATCTCCAACAGATAAAATTAAAACACGAGCTTTATTTTTAATCAAAAGACAGTAGGTTTACCTTACACTTAAAAAAATAAGTTTCGCTTATAAAGATCCTGCAAAGATCGCCAACGATACGCCCTTTAACAACAACTGTAGCTGTTACGCGTATGTACGTTTTTGCAACTATGCGTAGCGCGCGTAAATTGACGCACATTTCCGCAATCGATGATGATAAAAAATAAAACGCGCATACGAAAATGCATATGAGCACTTCCGCCCAGAGAAAGGAGAATCAAATCCTTTACCTAGCTCGAGGTCTGAACAAACAAGGCATCCGCCGGCGTCACCTGAGCATCCCCCCGCCACCCACCTTCAGAGAAGACGCCAGGTTGAAATCCAGAAGCAACGTGAGTTCTGTCAGGGAGGGAGGGAGGGAGAAAGGGGGAGGGGAAGGGAGGAGGGATATCTGGGCATCCTCTCCCCTCAGCAAGAACGGGATGAGGCATTGAGTTCTGTCAGGGGGGGAAGGGAAGGGGGAAAAAGAAGGGAGAAGGAGCATCTGGGCATCCTCTCCCCCATACCAAGAACCTGGGCTGGGCAGCAGCGACAGCTTGCATCCCTGCAGAAGCAGAGTTGCAAGATGATGCGTCTATATTGCAACAGATTGAAGAAGGAGGCTTCGATCTGCAGATGTTGGGCGAAGTGGCCATTAACATCAATTAAAAAAAAAAAGAATCACGAAAACAGAAGCGGATCTTAGCCTCCCCTTGGGGGACTCCTCAAGAGAATGAAGACGTCGCTAACCACATGCTTTTCAATTGGATTATTAAATCATCTACAAACAAAGAAATCACTGCTCTTTTTTCTAGCATACTGAAAAATCAATTGTATATTTATTATTATTATTATTATTATTATTATTATTATTGTTATTATTTATTCCCAACAACTTTTGGTTATAACAGTTCATTATCATTAGCTTTTATCCCGTGTATCTAAACTTTATGAACATATATATATATATATATATATATATATATATATATATATATATATATATATATATATATATATATATATATATATATATATATATATATACATATATATATATATATATATATATATATATATATATAGAGAGAGAGAGAGAGAGAGAGAGAGAGAGAGAGATACAGTTCATAAAATTTAGATATACGGATAAAAGCTAATGATAATGAACTGTTATACTCAGAAGTTGTTAGAATAATATATATATATATATATATATATATATATATATATATATATATATATATATATATATATATATATATATATATATATATATATATATATACCCTTACCTGATATCAAGTATATTGTATTATCACAGCCCTTTTCATACAAAACCAAACGAGAACCCGCAACCACGCCCAACATAACCGTATCCACGGCTGACCTCTCCTGAAGAAGGCTTCCGGAAGGTGTGGCTGGAATCAGAACCTTTGTCTCTGAACTCTCTGCCTCTGCTGATACGTCAGAACAAGTCTGAACCAGGTTTGAATGACGAAATCTTCTGGACAAACTTCTGACTACCCCGACATCCCGAACGCCATCTTGCTTGCTCCGACAAACGAAGCCTTAAAATGCATATTTATTGAACGTTTTCTGCTCAGAATGACTTTTCCTTCATTTCAACAAAAAATATTTGCATAAACTCATGTTACACCCTGTGTGTGTGTGTGTATGTATATATATATATATATATATATATATATATATATATATATATATATATATATATATATATATATATATATATGTTGTTATATATATATATATATATATATATATATATATATATATATATATATATATATATATATATATATATATTGTTGTTACATGCAGGTTCGTATGCATACTACAGTTATCATTGTTGTTATTAGAATTTTCTCCACAACCATCACCGAGTTATGACAAACTCATAGTACTTATATACCTGTATTCTACACGCGCAATGGCCACCCTTCCATGTACCTTGGTCAAAAACTTTATTTTTTTTCTCCAACAATTACATTGTGAGGTAAACAGCTTCACTCTCTATTGTGAAAACCTTCAACAAAAGGTTTTTTTGCTTTAAGGGGTTAAAGCAAATGTTTCCCGGTTTCTCACAAAACTGCTTATTCAGACTAGGGTAACGCTGTTTGTTCTCCAGATATTAAAGCTTACAAGTGTGTTGTCAACTCAGCCTCTCTCTCTCTCTCTCTCTCTCTCTCTCTCTCTCTCTCTCTCTCTCTCTCTCTCTCTCTCTTTTCTTTCCAGCTACTCTGATTCCATTCATTGTTGAAACTATTCAGTTTTGTTGCAAGGATACCGATCATATTGCCTTTAAATTATCTCCAATGAAAAACACTGGCTTCACATAAGTTCTCTTAAATTTTATCTACATTCATTCTGAAAAAATTATTCACGCACATTTGCTTAAAGTTTATCTGTGTTCATTCAAAAAAAAATATATATTCAGGCACATTTTCTTAAAAGTTGTAAGCATTTATTCTAAAAAAAAAAAAGAATATTATTCAACGTGTGTTTTATCTCCAATGAAAAAAAAAAACATTGGTTTCAAGAAAATTTCCTTAAATTTTATCTGCATTCATTTTGAAAAATTTAGCAGTTATTCAGTGTTTTGCTATCATTTCAGCATGCTGTCCCTTCGAATCATTCACATCTCTAAATAGAATAAGCGTGAACTTCAGAGTATACCACCTCGCTCTGAGGGAGTTTGCAGATAACCTTATCCAAGTGATTTTACTTGTATTGTCAAATTCCAATGGCCAATTCATTCCTGATCTGTGCCTACGTCCCCTGAACTATGATCCCCGACAGCAACCGGATTCGCTGAACAGCAGCACCAATATGCATTAAATGTGCTTCACTGTCGAACTTCTCAGTTCCAGAGGTCCTTTATTCCTCACACCGCTGGACTGCGGAACAGCCTCTCAGAGGATGTCGTGCAATTGGAACTTCAGAAGTTCAAGCGAAAATGCGATGCATTACTACCCTAATACTATTCTCCTTGCATTTTAATACATTTTTGTCTATTCATTAATTTATTCATTTCTTTTTTTCTTTTTTAATAAGCGAGATCCCTTCCTTTTGTACTTCCCTTTACCTCCTCTTACTTCTTCCTAATGAACACCATAATATTCTTTGGAAGCTTGAATTTCAATTCAATGGCCCCTTTGGTGGGCTTGCTCCATATGAATAGGCTTCATCTTCTGATTTTTTTCTTTTTCTTCGTTTTTAACGTGCCTTTTTTCCCATTTTTATATTGGGTAAGCACGATGCCTTCTTTGAAGGACTTTGATTTGGCGGTGGGGTAGGCCGTAGCCTCGATCGGCTGCCCTGCCTGACATCACTTAGACCCCGGTAGCGAATGTGTACATGTTACCAAATCCCCAGTTCCCTTTCACCCAGCAGCGAGGAGAACTGGGCGGGTAGGTCGACAGTTCGAGACGTGTGAGGTGTCTGTTATGTTTTTTAGAAGATGTTGGAGTGGCTTTGTTTATGTGTGTATTAGTCTGTAACACCCATTTGCTTTCAGCAAACCTGTCCGTTGATTACATACGTAATCCCGGGGTTTCTACACGGATAGCAAAGTGTCCTCCTTCTCTGACTGGTCGGCTGCGGGGATTGAACCCTCGCCACAGGCTTCTGTGAAGTCTGAGGATGCTACTTCTACCAACAGAGCCATCGAGGCTCCAGGCTTCATCTTCTGAATAATAATAATAATAATAATAATAATAATAATAATAATAATAATAATAATAATAATAATAATAATAATAATAATCACCTTTCCCTATATCTTGTTCCTCTTTTCAGGCTGATTTCCCTTCGGAGAACTCTTGAGTTTATAGTCTGTCCACACTGTCCATTAGTGTTTTCAGTCTGTCCACTCTGTCCACTATGTCCATTAGTGTTTTCAGTCTGTCCACTCTGTCCATTAGTGTTTTCAGCTGAAGATTTGAAAGAAAGAAAGAAAGAAGAAAGCATCTCTTTCTAAACCAATCCTATTTCCAGCCTCTCCGTTCTTTCCTTACAAGGGTGACATCCTAATATAACTATCATGGTGCAACTCTCACTTCTGCTACCTATGATGACACGTAAATTTGCCAAGTCTCAATTCTGAGCTCTTCATTCTGGTCACAAGGAATTCAAAAGGAGTTTTTGCCCCCTTGACAAAACTATATATTGATCATATTCATGAAGTCTCTAGAATATTTCACAGGACTTTATTGCCTCATGATTGACAAAAATATATATCGATCATACTCACGTCTTTAGGAGATACAGTATTTATTCATCCTTCATCCTAGAATATGCTGTATGCAGATTGGTAACGCAATATTCAGCTACTGCAATTTGTGAAATTACGATACATCATAATCTGGGTACTCAACATTTAACTGCTTCAAATGTCATGAGTCTACACCCAGCTTGTAAGCTTTGTATCCCTATAAACCTTAATTGCATTTCTTGGCTACAAAGATCTCCATGTGTACTTCAATTTTAAGAGGATTTGTTTAATATGCTCAGAAAGACTTTTTCCTTCTTTGTGACTCACTCCTCTTCAAAAAATTATCACTACTACTATTACAGTATAACTAGCAGTAGCAACAGTCGTACTAGTGACAGTCGTGCCCGTAAGTCTAATGTTTCAGACAGTCTTCATTATGCAATTATCAATCGAGAGGTTTGTTATGGCGACCCACCAATGCAATAATTTCCTGAGAGCATCCTAGGGAACTTACACACACACACACACACACACACACACACACACACACAGAGAGAGAGAGAGAGAGAGAGAGAGAGAGAGAGAGAGAGAGAGAGAGAGAGAGAGACCTCTTTCTCAATCCAACTAACCGTGACGAACGTACTCTGATAACCGCGACCAACAGGAGACGGCAAGGCTACAGAAGGCGGCATTGTCCCGAGACAGCCTCATGGTGGAACATGATAATAGGATAAGGATTCAAGACACATACACATACACTTACACATACGCAGGCACAACCAGACACACCAAGAGAACGCATGAAGTCTAAACAGTAACAAGAACACGGCTAGACCTAACCAAAGAGAGATAAGTTCATTAAAAACGATGAAAGTATTCCGATAGGTTTCCGAGCAGGCAGGAAACGACATGACAGAAAAACACACACACACACACACAAACACTCTCTCTCCTTCTCTTATATGTGCACTGGCTGAGAGCCAAGAACTGCCCACTATGTCATCCTCTTCCAGCAAGTCAGAAGTCCCGAGAAACTACAAATCATTCTTCGAAATAAACATAACCCCCTCCCTCCTTCCAACCCCGTCCCTCCTCCCCCACCCAAACCACTGGTTCTTCATCACATCACGCCCCCTTCTCCCCCCCTCCATAGATAAACCCATACCCCCGGCCTCTCTTGCTCCTGAAGTCTCAAAAGCACACACAAGCACACAAACATCACGTGGGCGCACCAAAGTCATCATCACGAGGCCGGTGGTCGCATCGGTCTAGAGGAATGAGAGACCAGACAAGCAGGCAGGCAGACCACAGGCAAGGAAGGAGAAAGCAAGCAAAAATGTGCAAGCAATCACGACCAAACCCAGAGCTGCAGCCTTTCCTTCCCTCTCTCGACCTGCCTGCCACTCCTGCAAGAGCAACCTTGCGTGACGGACGAGTTCCTACCACTCCTACACACACACACACACACGAAGGATGACTCCCAGAATTAACTTCTCTTAGATGATGGTCGCTCTGTATGAACCTGTGGGATGGACGATATCCTTCGCCCGTGACCTTATGAAAATGACTCTCAGAATCAACCAATCCTCCATGAGAATCTCTGTGTATACCTGGAGGATGGATGATACCCTTCGGCCGTGACTTTGTGAAGGAAGGCTTCCAGAATCAATTATCCTACAAGATCTCTCTCTGAAGGATGGTTATCCTTCGGTCGCGACCTTGTGAAAATGACTCCCAGAATCAACCAGTCCTACATGAGGGCGCCTGTATGTACCTGTAGGATGGATGATACCCTTCGGCCGTGACCTTATGAAAATACCTCAGTTATCCTAAATGAGGATCTCTTCTCTCTCTCTCTCTCTCTCTCTCTCTCTCTCTCTCTCTCTCTCTCTCTCTCTCTCTCTCTACCTGGAGGACGGATGGTAATCCTTCGGCCCTAACCTTATCACCGAATCGTGCGATAATCCTAGGGCTCTTGATAATCCTGAGCAATCCTGACGGCAGAAAGGTGATTTATTTAAACCAAGAACCTGCCTGACTCATGAGAGTGGGCGTTGGATAAAACCAGACACGGTTCAGAAATATTTAATTACGTTTTAGCCGGGTTTAACATCTGACTCAGTTGGGCTTAATCGGGTTTATTTTTATTTATTATGAAAGGAACATAGTCATTAAATGAAAGATTAGGCCTAGATGATGTACCATTTTTTATTTATGAAAGAAGTATGGTGATTAAATAAAAGAATTAGGCCTAGATGATGCACCAAAAAAAAGCAGCATATGATTTTAGCTGGTGTATGTAGGTCTAAGGAAAAAGTACATACCGTAAAGCTATGCTTTTCCATCAATTACATCTTCTATCTGTCCATCTATCTTTACGCATCTATATTAGTAAAAAAAAAAATCCTGATTTATATGAAGAGAATATAGTGATAAAATAAAATATTTATATGATGCACTGACAAAAACAGCATATGATTTTAGCCGGCACATGTAAGGAAAAGAGAACATAAAGTAATTTTATATTTTTTCCCTCAATTTCCTCTATCTCGCTATCTATCTATCTATCAATCAATCTATCTATCTTTAAGAATCTCTATTAACAAAAAACAAAAGTCCTGATTTATATGAAAAAAATATAGCGGTAATGCTTAAAAAAAAAGTGGTATATGATTTTACCGGTACATGCATTCTCTCTCTCTCTCTCTCTCTCTCTCTCTCTCTCTCTCTCTCTCTCTCTCTCTACCTTCACGAATCATTATTAATAATAGAAAAAGAAAGCCCTGAATAACAGGAGCATGATTTTGTCGAAATCGGATTAGGCTAATCCAACTGCCTGCAACACCCATTTCATGTAACTGCTCTTTCGGAAAAGAGAGAGAAATCACTCACTCAGCACAGACTGCTGATTGGAAAGGATTACAATCAGCAGAGCTCTTGCTGTTATTGCTGCTATGAATGCTGTTACTGCTGCCGCGGAGGCTGTTACTGCAGCTGTGAATGCTGTTACTGCTACTGTTAATGCTGATACTGCTGCAGTTAATGTTGTGAATACTGTTACTGGAGCTGTGAATGCCGTTATTGCTGCTGTTACTGCAGCTGCGAATGTTGTTACTGCAGCTGCGAATGCTGTTACCGCTGCTGTTAATGATGTTTTGAATGCTATTACAGCAGCTGCAAATGCTGTTACTAAAGCTGAGAATGTTGTTACTGCTGTTGCTGCTGCACTCAGCACCAAGACCAATTTTGCTCCAACTGAAAAGGGTTTGTTATTTTGTTGACATTTAAGTAAGAGATGTTCAAGCGCTTTTATTTTGTTTTATTTTATTTTTTTGGTAGTCTCATTCAGAGCCTCAAGGCACAAGAGGTTAAAGGTGAGGAACTTCAATGAGGAGGGGCAGAAACATCTCTCTCTCTCTCTCTCTCTCTCTCTCTCTCTCTCTCTCTCTCTCTCTCTCTCTCTCTCTCTCAATTTTGTAGACCGATAGCGATCTCTGTATTAAAAGTATGACAATTAAGAAACAGGCTTAATAGTATCGAAGGAGAATTAATATTCTCTCTCTTATGTTTCTAAATCGGTGGAACTCTATATATTAACAATAAGAAAATTCAGAAATAAGAACAATAGGCAATCCTAGTATCAAATGAGAGATATTCCCTCTCTCTCAAGGTTTGTAGACAGATGACAATCTCAGTATCAGAACTAAACAAATTCAGAAATAGGCCTAACAAGCAACTATAACCATAGATTCTCTCTCTCTCTCTCTCTCTCTCTCTCTCTCTCTCTCTAGCATCGCATTTTCCTAGCCTGCTTCAGTGATATTTCACCTGGAAAGGTCACCCTGACCTTTACTGAACATTAAGGTCTTGCTCACAATGACTGTTCAACTTGTGATTTGATGTTCAGTCAAGAGAGACGAATCGCCTTCCTTTGTCCAACCACACAAGACGGATATACAACCATGTCATTTGTTTTATCTTAGGAAAAATATAATAAGTAAATGTTCATCCCAACTCATTTACTTCTTTCAATAAACTGAAAAACATGACAATCCATACAAACATATATATATATATATATATATATATATATATATATATATATATATATATATATATATATATATATATATATATATATATATATATATATATATGCACTACATCGTAAATATAAAGAGTGCATGCGTAGATATGATCACTTCAATTCTAATTCAGATTTACTTAGAAAATAAATTGGCATAGGTACAAACGTATACACACGAGCACTCTCTCATTAATATATACAATATACATACACACATATATATATATATATATATATATATATATATATATATATATATATATATATATATATATAACTCATATGATACCGGAAATATATATCTGCAAATTAATACTTTCAAATGAGTTTTCATTTCAGAGATCAATATGTAAATTTAAGCTTCCCTACATTCCATGACATGTCCAATGACATTATTATATCTTTAGATTTAAGTAATATATAAACGAAAGCTTACGGATATATATATAAATATATATATATATATATATATATATATATATATATATATATATATATATATATATATATATATATAGAGAGAGAGAGAGAGAGAGAGAGAGAGAGAGAGAGAGAGAGAGAGAGAGAGAGAGAGAGAGAGAGATAATGAAAACCTTATTGGAAAACCGCCAGGATATGATTTCAAAGACAGCGTGGTGATTATAATAGCTGAAACTCAAGAGAGTTTAATAGGGGTTGAACACCCAGAGAGAGAGAGAGAGAGAGAGAGAGAGAGGTCTTGTTCGATTTCCAGGAGAGTAAACCCCAAAAAGCATACCGTCAAAATTAGAACAATATAGGTCAATGGTTCTATCGAGAGAGAGAGAGAGAGAGAGAGAGAGAGAGAGAGAGAGAGAGAGAGAGAGAGAGAGAGAGAGAGAGAGAGAGAAATTACAGTTTTCTTTAGCGATATCTTCACTAACTGCTTAGTCAACCAGCCTGATCTGAGAGCAACAATTCTGCCTCGTAAAGTCAGCTGAGATCAGCCATTATTAAACCAATTGACCCTGTATGGTTAAATCTGCAAAAGTGGCTTTTGCAAAAGAACTTACGAGGCGTATAACGTGATTAGCAGGTTATCGTGGTTCAGCCAAATTAGTATATTACAAACAAACACCGGAAACAGAGAAATACAAATATGCAGGACTCCTAAAACTAGACTGATATGATTAACGTTAAAGAAATTCATTTCCGAAAACATCAGCTTTAATCAGCAACAGCGTTCAAAATGTTGATTAATTGGTAACAGATAAGAGAAAGACAAAACACACACAAAGGACTTCAAAAAGGATATAAAAAATGGACAGTTAAGTAACCTATTAACTAATACTTCAGGAGCCAGAAGATCAAACGTTTACCTTGAGAACACATAGGTAAGAAACTCCTGGACTCCTTTTCCTAGTCCTAGAGACTAGGACTAAGAGAGACTAGATTAAAGACTGAATCTTAGTCTTTAACGTTTTTTTATTTAATTTTTATAATTGTTAACGTCCATTACAAGATAATTCTCACGATACATGAACGGTTCGTAAATCGAGAAGCATTGCTGAAAATTCCTAAATAGTACGAAGCATAAAAATTGAAATTTATCAAGATAAACAGGTACGATATAAATATGCATCAGCCAAGGTAGTTACCCGGAATCAATCTCTCTCTCTCTCTCTCTCTCTCTCTCTCTCTCTCTCTCTCTCTCTCTCTCAGTCTAATGCTATCCTTCCGGTTTTCAAAGTGCTTCTGGGTAGAACTTACTAATTCAACATCCCGTCCTAAAGGTTGTTCTTGGGACATAGGCTATATATATATATATATATATATATATATATATATATATATATATATATATATATATTTATATATATATATATATATATATATATACTGTCTATTTACATATGTATATGTTTTAAGTACTTAAAAACCGGAAGGACCACTTCTCGACCCAACCGACTTGAAAAAGCATGTCCATTAAACCATCCGAAGATATCGGTCTAGCTTTAAGATATATATATATATATATATATATATATATATATATATATACATATATATATATATATATATGTGTGTGTGTGTGTGTGTGTGTGTGTAGAAGGATGGGTGGTGGCAATCAACAGCCCAGATATAACCACAAGGAACTTGAGGAAGGCATCTCAGGCATTTGCACAGTTTTATCGCTTAAGTATCAAGGCCTAGCCTCATTATCAAAGCTGTAAATAAAAATATACACACAATAAAACATCATAAAAAGATTCGGACTAATAAAATGGTATGATAAAAACAATTACAAATCAGTTTAAAATGCCAGGAGAAAAGTACTACCAGGCAAAGCAGAAGGAAATAATACGAGTGACGCGGAGGAACAAGTCCCGCGTAGTCGTGCTGGGGGAACTGGGGTGGAGGCAGTTTGATTGTTTAAACTTAGGACTTACCTCTTTTATACAAGGAGACTCGACAACTGCCAGCCGCTGAGGAGTACGAACCCTAGACAGAATTTTAAAATGATTCTATTCAATATTTATGTCGCATTTTTTCCACATGCTCTCCAATATTAGAAAATTCCGGATTAGATAACTGGACGCCTCTGTGACAATCCATGCGAACTTTTAGTAACCTCCGAGAGGCACCGAATATTTCCCCTGACTACATACCCCGTAGGGGGGTAGAGCCATCAGTGCACATCACGTGGTACACTGTAGGCGTTACTAAAGGTTCTTTACAGCGTCCCTTCCGCCCCTAGCTACACCCCTGTCATTCCTTTTACTGTACCTCCATTCATTATCTTTCTTCCATCTTCCTATCCACCTTCTCCTAACAATTATTTCATAGTGGAACTGCGATGTTTTCCTCCTGTTGCACCTTTCAAACCTACATATATCCCAATTTCCCTTACAGCGCTGAATGACCTCATAGGTCCCAGTGCTTGGCCTTCAGCATAAACTCTATTTTCCATTCCATTCCTACCTACACCGGGGGCAAGAAAATAAATACACCGCATTCGATGTCATCAGAGGGTCCGATCTATCCTTATATTTAAAAGCAACTTCTTAAAATCAGGACACAGCCTTTGTTTCTAACAATGAATCTTATTTTCAGATTGATGGGATGGCAATGGGAAGCCCACTGGGGCCCGTTTTTGCTAGTATTTTTGTGTCATCTAGAGGAGCAACTGGTGGACAATTGCCCCCTTTGCATGCTCTTTCAGTCCAAGTCTTATATGATATTTTAATGTATGTGTATATTTTTATTCGCAGCTCTGATAATGAGGCTGGCCTTGAAACGTAAGCAATAGAACTATCCAAATGCCTTAGATACCTTCCTCAAGTTCCATCTGGTTATAAATAAATAAATAAATAAATAAATAAATAAATAAATAAATAAATAAAAATAAATATATATACTGTATATATATAGTATATATAATGTATATACAGTATATAACTGAATTAACTCAGTGGAAATTTACACCTGTTTAATATATGTATACATAGTATATATATATATATATATATATATATATATATATATATATATATATATACATACATACATACATACATATAGCCTATACAGATGTGTAAATTCCCACTGAATTAATTCCCGTTTGTATCTGAAACATAAACGCGTTACCAAATAATCCCCGGTTATTACTAATTGGCATCTCAAGCATTACCGTCCACACGTGCGGGTCCTGCAGTATCACAATGGCTACGGTGGTAACGTCAACGTTTTTTTGTGTGTAATGCCAATTATTTGGGCTAAGTACGGTCTTTTCACCGGTCATTCTTCTCGAAATCAACTGAATGGTGAGGAAACCGATATATATAAGTGACGATATTATTAGTAAATAAAGTTATATAGCAACTAAAAATCTACGGTTAAGTGTTTGTGGTCTTCGTTAAGAGACACCAAAGATGGCGACCAAGTGCCGGATTTCTTATAGGCTACATAGGCCTAGGCTTAATTCTCATCTGATAATTATCTTTAGGTGATTTCGTAAATAAATACAGATGATTATGGAGAATTAATGGATAATAATGGAGAATACATGCAAAGTGAATTTCAGTTACTGGAAACAGTAGCTTAACAGACGGTCTAACGCCTTGCGATAGGTGTCAATTCCTGCCACAAGTGGCTAACAGAAATGTCTATATATTTTTGCTTTATCCCCTTCAACCAAAACTTAGCCTTGAAATTGTGAGCTTAAATATGTATTTAAGTAAAATTTTGCATCGTTAAGAATACGCTTAAAGCCTGTCATCAAAGATCGCCACTTTAAAATCTACGATCGATATAGGCCTAGGCCTACATTGGACACGTGTAATACAAGGGTAAAACGACCACACTTACTTACATTCAGTTAAGTAATGCATATTTTTCATAGTTTAAAAAATGCGTATAGCCTATCAACAAAGAATGCTACTTTAAAATCTACAATCGGTATAGGTCTTGGCCTACACTGGAGACGCGTACTGCAAAGATGTTTCTGCAAAATGACAAAGACCTACCATGCCCTTTGCCGTAACATATGATCAACGGGATTTAAAAACCAAAACATCCCTACTTTTAGAAGTTGCTGAGCATTTCCAAACTTTGAATGTGATCATGAATCCATGATTCATTGTAGAACGAAGTTTAAACGCGTAGGCTAATTCTTCAACTCCCAAAATGATTAAGCAAGACGCACAGTAACTTTTACAAGACGGAAATCCTCAAATATAACTTCAAAAATCTTTTCAAACGAGTGAGCGGGACTGCCAGAAAATGGAGGAAATATGAAGTCTCCATAAGGTAAGTACTTGATAGGCTAATAGCATAATTTTACTCAGGCTAGCCTGTAAAATATCCTAACATCTGCGAAGTAGTACTATACGCTAGCCTAGCTGTGCGATTGTTTTTTTGTTTACACACATATATATATATATATATACTGTGTGTGTATATGTGTATATATATATATATATATATATATATATATATATATATATATATATATATATATATATATATATATATATATACGGTGCACTCCACAATGAAAATGAAGGAGAAATCAGAGGAAAGGAAATAGAGTTCTTAATTTGTCCCAACAGTTTCGCTCTACATCAGGCCTCGGAAGAGGCCTGATGGAGGGCGAAACTGTTGGGACAAATTAAGAACTCTATTTCCTTTTCCTCTGGTTTCTCCTTCAGGAAGAGGCCTGATGGAGGGCGAAACTGTTGGGACAAATTACGAACTCTTTTTCCTTTTCCTCTGGTTTCTCCTTCATTTTCATTGTGGAATGCACCGTGATATTTTATCTTCGTGACTGAGAAGAATACAACTAAATATATATATATATATATATATATATATATATATATATATATATATATATATATATATATATATATATATATGTGTGTGTGTGTGTGTGTGTGTGTGTAATGTATGTGGTGGTATTATAGTAGGAGGTCTACCTGCATGTTTCTACACTATTTCGCCGTGTTTAGTACTAGCCCCTTGGGAATCAAATGTCCCTATGCGCACTTGATCACATTTGATTCTAGAGGGGCTAGTACTAAACACGGCGAAACACATTTTGATCCTCTAGGTAAACCGCCTACTATAGTAGCACCATGTATGTCTGTAAATACATGGTAATGAACGGTATTAGACTATCATGGGGGGTAACTTCAATAATGCCTGTCTTCATTTAACCGTCCACCTTAGCCTAGGCTATACCAATTGTTTCATCCCATTTAACAATGGAATCTACGTTGTCATACACAATATCTGACATTTTTCCCCAGTTATTCGCTGCCAGTCCCTTCATTATTTTCATCTTCGTAACATGCTTTGTCCTCATACGTGTAGAATCGTATTTAAAGCTTCTTTAACCACTGTATACCACGTTAGTAGGATATACCCGCTAGGAACTAGCCGTTACTAACCTCGGAGTTAGACCGAGATGTGTCTTTGTTTCATGTGTAAGCTATTTATTGTCTATTTTTAGTCTACGTTTATTTAAATATATCCATTGTTTTTGTCTTATCATCGTTATAAAAGTACCACGAATACTTAATAAGCAATTAGGCTAAATACCTTTGATTCCATTCTCGTATGATATAAGTCCAGTTGCAAAAATAAATCGCTGGACAATTTCTATTAACTACATTAACATTTGATTTACACATCCGACACAAGACCAATCTGAAAATCTAATTTCTGCATTACCATAACGATTTAAATGAATCGTTTCATGGTCTGACGAATCGAGTTGGCTGATTTTGTAGATGGGGAGGGGACGGGGAAGGGGAAGAGTAGGGGAGGGGAGGGGAGGGGAGGGGAGGGAAGGGATTGGAGGTAGATGTCACCGAATCAGGAACACCATGGACAGTTAAGTTGTCGTGGGGAGTGTTCAAGGGCTTGGGGAGGGGGAGATAAAGGGTTGGGAGGAGGAGCTACGGGGTTAGGGGAGGGGAAAAGATAGGAGGGGAGGAAGGGAAGTCTCACTGTACCAGGAACATCATGGAGATTTAAGTTGTCCTGGGTAGCGGAAAGGTAAGGGGTTGGGGAGAGGGAGGGGAAGTAAGGCGTTGGGAAGGGGAAGGGGAAATAAGGGGTTGGGAAGGGGCAATTAAGGGTTTGGGATTCGGGAAGGTAAGGGGTTAGAGAAGGGGAAGGGATGGGAGGTAGCTGTCACCGTATCAGGAACATCGTGGATATGCAAGTTGTCGTTGGGGAGGGGGAAGGGGAAGCAAGGTGTTGCGGAAGAGATTGGAGGGGGAGGAGTGGAAGTGTCACTGAATCAGGAACATCATGAACATTCAAGCTGTCGGAGGAGGGGGGGGTGTTAAGGGGGTTGAGGAGGGGGAAGAGAAGGAGTTCGGGGAAGTGGAGCTAAGGGGTTAGGGGAGGGGGAGCTAAGGGGTAGGGGAAGTGAACGGAAAATGGTGTCATGAGATTATCACACCCAACTCAGTCAGTCAGTAGCCTTAACAGACATTTCAGTTGCCGTTAAAACTTGTGCCTTATTATAGAGTGACCTTGCCACAGCTTTTTTTTATTCGTACAAACGAATGCACGAATCCTTCGTTCGTATTTAAGGAATTTGAGTTGACTATGCACAAACTGTTCGTTCGTACTTAAGGAATGAGTGAACTATGCACAAACCGTTCGTTCGCATTTAAGGAATACGGAGTGACTTCACTAAGACTTAAAGGTCGTTTTAAAAAAGTAAATGACATTTTGTAAGGAAGCTAACAGTTATTAAGGATATTAATATTGTATGGTTTGAAAATATGAAAAAATTATAGTGTATATATATATATATATATATATATATATATATATATATATATATATATATATATATATATATATATATATGTATACTCTCTCAAATTATCTAACATGCACTGTATTATATGTACACCTTTTTCCACATTGTTTAGCAAAAATTATATTAAAAATCTATATCTTCGTGAGGCCGTCTTCTTTACATTTACCATACATAGGCCTTTATATATATATATATATATATATATATATATATATATATATATATATATATATATATATATATATATTGTGTGTGTGTGTGTGTGTATGGAACTGAGTATACGTCTTGTAGTTATGTAAGATTAAGGTCAATAACTTCAGCCCAGTTCCTTCACTGACAACCTTCCATTGCAAAGCAAATCTAGGCTACGCGGTTAATGCTTCCTTGCACATGTAGTTCCCAACATGAATCATATATTAACTGGATATTAAATTAAAACAAAAAGGTTCTGGTAACTCACGTTTCTCCCCAGGAAGTCGAAATCACTCACCTGCAAAGGAAAATAAAAGGAATGTGTTATTTACAAATAAGGTACCGTATATATAAAATTTCAGATTATATGAAATATTAGAGTACACTGCAAGGAAATAACGGTTTCCCTCTGATGTGTGTGTGTGTCTCTCTCTCTCTCTCTCTCTCTCTCTCTCTCTCTCTCTCTCTCTCTCTCTCTCTCTCTCTCTCTCTCTTTCTCTCTCTTATAATGTGCTTAACCTAATGTATTTTCATCCAATGTCCTCTTAGGACTAGTCTAACCTTAAACTGCTCTAGGCACAAATGTTTGGCATGTTTGTCAGAATACAGTTGCTATGAAACGATGTAATAAAATAATAATAATAATAATAAAAATAACAATAATAATAATAATAATAATAATAATAATAATAATAATAATAATAATAATAATAAAATAATAATAATAATGAAAAAAAATGCTGAAAGCAAATTGGGCCTAATGAAAACAAGTATTGTGAATTAGTCCAGATAAATACTGTTAAATTTAGGGGTTGCTATCATTCTGCTCTACCTAAGTGTTTATCAAGGCTGGTATAAGATCAAAGTACACAGCAGCACCAGAAAATCTGGCTTATGCAATACTTTATACAATCTGTATCGACTGTTCATACCAGCATAAGGGTGTATAGGCCTACTCAAAATACAATTCTTGTCTCTCATGTTTGAAGTACATTCATGAAAAACACTAACGTTTATTATTATTATTATTATTATTATTATTATTATTATTATTATTATTATTATTATTATTATTATTATATAACCAGGACGTTATATTGAGATAACTTTTCCCTGTTGGGAGTTTTGCTGTTCAATCATTATGCCGTTATAAATTAGTCTTTTAATTATTCGCCCACGATAAGTATCGATATCGATACACCAAACTTTAACGAGCGGGAAATTCCCATTCCCATTCCTTCCTTTACTTTGAGGAAATTACATTACGGAATGAATAGCGTACTGCGCCCTACAACTAGACTGATGCCACCAAGGCCCCTCAAAGGAATCCCCTTTTGAATAGAAGCTAATGGCTTCTACTTACTATACGGTTATCCGGCTACAATTTACGAGTCAATAGATTCTTTATATTCAGTAGCTACTTTCTACATCGTAGCTACTTACAGTCCACGCCATCTTGTATTCAATCGCTACTCTCTGTATCGTAGCTACCTACAATCTATGCCATCTTGTATATATAAAGATTCGTTGAAGGGGATTCAAGACGGATTTCGTAATTATACGGCGAAGTCGTCTTGTGGGACGCGGTGATGACTTCTCAGTATGTGAGAGAGAGAGAGAGAGAGAGAGAGAGAGAGAGAGAGAGAGAGAGAGAGGCACTTTTTAGATGCAGAGGCAGGAGGGTGGTGGTAATTTGATAGCACTAGCTGTTTTCTCTCTCTCTCTCTCTCTCTCTCTCTCTCTCTCTCTCTCTCTCTCTCTCTTTTTGCCGTGCTAAAATGACTGTTATTTCCTGTTTCATTTCTGATTTTAATTAAGACGAATAATGAGGAAATCGAAGTAATGATGTTGGTGCTATTAATGTTAAGCAAACTGTTTGTAAAATGGTAATATTTAGAGTGAAAATATTTACAATGAAAATTTTTACAAAATGGTCATATTTACACTGGAAATGTTTATGAAATAGTAATATTTACAATGAAAATGTTTGTAAGAGTAATATTTACAATGAAAATTTTTGTAAAATGGTAATATTTACGATGAAAATGTTTGCAAGGGTAATATTTACGATGAAAATGTTTGTAAAACAGTATTCTTAACAATGAAAATGTTTGTAAAACAGCATTATCAACAATTAAATGTTTGAAAAATAGTAATATTTACACTTAAAAACGGTGCAATCGCTGTTAGCCTACCAGCATAAAACCGTCACTAGCACTAATACTATACTACTACTACTACTACTACTACAAACAGCAGTTGCAACAGAAGTAGTTGTAGCCTAATCGTAGGGTAGCAACAACACAGTCCCCCCCCTTCCCCACCCCCTGCCAGCCCTAGTAAGTGCGAAAGCGTGTATACAGACTTTTGCAGAGGTTTTTAGTGTGTACATAAGGAGGCCATAGTACCCTCCTCTGAGAGTTGGTTTCTCTCTCTCTCTCTCTCTCTCTCTCTCTCTCTCTCTCTCTCTCTCTCTCTCTCTCTCTCTCTCTCTCCCCGTTTGTTTGCACGAGGGCCAAGGAGAATCAACTCTGCCACTTAGTTTTCGCTTTGAGATGGAAGTGTTCCTTCTCTCTCTCTCTCTGTTCGTGTTTTGCATGGCAGTTTGTGGCGTTTTGAAATATCTCTTATAGAGGGCAAATGTATAGGCCTATTTCAAAGGAAGTGTTTCTCTCTCTCTCTCTCTCTCTCTCTCTCTCTCTCTCTCTCTCTCTCTCTCTCTCTCTCAGTGTCTGCATGGTGATTTTTGGCGTTATAAAATGATTTCTCAATGAGAGGAAACTGCATAAGCCTATTTCAAAACACGAAGAGGAAGAGAGAGAGAGAGAGAGAGAGAGAGAGAGAGAGAGAGAGAGAGAGAGAGAGAGAGAGAGAGAGGCTTATGAGAAGTAATTTCATAACGTTAAAAATTGCCATTGTAACGCAGAGTAAGAAAATTCATCATGAAGCAGCAAACGTTCAAATATCATCATCATCATCATCAACTCGTTGCTATTCGGCGTAACAAACTTCTGGGATATTCAATTGTAATCTAGTTACTGGACGACAAGACCCGCCGTATCCCCCTGTGTCAGCGACGCCAGTAAATATATTACGTGTTGCCGTAACATAAGCCGGGCTGGGGAGGGGAGGGAAGGACATTTTACTGCCAAATCAGTAAAAGTAATTTAGGAAATATTATATAAAGTTAATAGCGAGGTTCATATGTTTCTCTCTCTCCTATATATATATATATATATATATATATATATATATATATATATATATATATATATATATATATATGTATATATATATATATATATATACATATACTGTATATGTATATATATATATATATATATAATGTATTATTTAAACGATTGTGGAGGGGATGTAGACGTATAGGGGTGTAAGGCTTCGTAGATTTGCGTAATGTAGAGGAATTCTCTCTCTCTCTCTCTCTCTCTCTCTCTCTCTCTCTCTCTCTCTCTCTCTCTCTCTCTCTCTCTCTCTCTCATATATATATATATTATATCACTAAGAAATTTTTACCTGTTACATCGTATCAATTATTATTATTATTATTATTATTATTATTATTATTATTATTATTATTATTATTATTACTGGCACGACACAAAAACGACCGCATATCTCACCACAGAAAGCAAAAAAAAAAAAAAAAACGGAAATGCAACAAAAGCAATTGCGGTCACAATACGTTGAGAACAAACCAAATGGCTTACGAAAAGAACCCTTCCCACCACACACCTCGCCAACCCATTAAAGGCAGAAGAACCGTCCCCCCCAACCCCGCCCCACCACACACACGAATCAACCCCACAGAATGACCAGTGCCAACACAACCCCCGAGGAACTGCCTCGGGGCACGGCATAGCGCGATAAATCCTACTACGGGGAGGTCCTCCAACTGCCTACAATGCGGTCAGGGGAAACTTATATAGCCGCGCGCGGGAAAGTGCAAAAGCGAGCTGTTTCTCGTGGGCGGGAAGGAGCCAGGAGAGAGTTTTGGTTTGCAGGTGTGTGTGTGTGTTTTGGGGAGGGGGTGGTAATGGTTGGGGAGGGGGAATGGGATGGGTTAGCCTATACCGGTTCCCACTGACGCTTGTGGGTTGAAGATGGTTTACGCCACAAAGATGTGCTGGAAAGACATGGCTTCTTGTGAATACATTTGTCATAAACTCTTTTTCGTGTGTGATTTAGCATAGTACCAGTAGTATTAAAATGCAGTTTATTTTTTAACTTTCTTATAAAGAGCGCAACTATGCTAGTACTGAACACAGTATTTTATGAAAAGTTCCTCTAACGTGCGCGCAACTATGCTAGTATTAAATGCAGTATTTTCTAAAACTCAATTATAATCTGCGCGCAGCTATGCTAGTATTAAGCGCAGCACTTTCTAAAACTTAATTACAATCTACGCGCAACTATATTAGTATTAAACGCAGTACTTTCTACAACTTAATTATAATCTGCGCGCAACAATGCTAACGCAGTACTTTCTAAAACTTAATTATAATCTGCGCACAACTATGCTAGTATTAAATGCAGTATTTTATAAAACTTTCTTCCAAAGTGCGCGCAACTAGGCCTAATGATTGGCCCACCTCCATTATATCAGACCTAAATAACCACTGACATACCATCTTTCGTCTAGCTCCGTAAACCAGACGATATACAACCTTGCCTACTTTCCCCCAATACTCCTATGTACTGTACTAGCCGCTGTCGTAAAACATTGTCGTAACGTTCTTTTTCCTTACGAAAACGCCGTTCAACATGAAAAAAAAAAAAACGGGGGACGTAAAAATACCAGAAAGCCATCACCTTCCGGTTAATATATTATCTCTTAGAAACTCCTCGGTGCTATCTATTGACATAAATGATGAATAAATCTTTCCCTCCTTCCTCCTACTCCTTACTCCCACCCACCCTCCCTCCCTCCTTCCTTCCTCCCACCTCTCAACCCACTCCTGCCACTCCTCCCACGCATATATATATTATTGGTCATTACCAATCCTTCAAGTGTTTCCTGTGTATTATCTTCTAAAGTGGTAAAGGAACTTTCTTGTCCATTATTGGGGCTGATATTCAAACCAAAATCGTGAGAGAGAGAGAGAGAGAGAGAGAGAGAGAGAGAGAGAGAGAGAGAGAGAGAGAGAGAGAGAGATAACCAAAACTGTTTCAGTGTAA
>NC_089746.1:15834694-15844694 GCF_040412425.1 Macrobrachium rosenbergii
TCTCTCTCTCTCTCTCTCTCTCTCTCTCTCTCTCTACGTGTGGTTGTATTTATGTACAAAACAACTGTGATGACTTTTTTCTGTTTTATTCGTCTCTTTAACATTATTTTCCATAAACGAAGTCTGCATCAACACCCTAAGTCAAGAACCCACCCTCCTCTCTCTCTCTCTCTCTCTCTCTCTCTCTCTCTCTCTCTCTCTCTCTCTCTCTCTCTTATATGTATACATATATATATATATATATATATATATATATATATATATATATATATATATATATATATATATATATATATATATATAAGGATGTATAAACCATTCTGATAACTTTCCTATTTTCTCTTCAATTCACAATATCTTCCCTTTTACTTTGCACCAGAAAACCCCGAGCTAAGACGCATTCCTTATCGTTAACCTTGCCGCTGCCCAAGATCCATCAGTTAAAACCAAAAGGAAAGTTTGCTCAGGTGAGCCCTCTATAAAATCCAGGTGTGGCTGACTCAGCAAATCCGTGACGCTGATGATTGCGCAGTTACGTGATAAAACCTCATGATCTGTTTCCCTCCCAAACCATAAACAATACGGATCAGCAGCATTCAGAGTCTCTCTCTCTCTCTCTCTCTCTCTCTCTCTCTCTCTCTCTGTCATCCATTAAAGTTTTAAAGCTCATTTTTCTTCTGTTTTCCTCGGTGAACTTTATCCCGAATGATTTTAGTGTGTCTAGATATCTCTCTCTCTCTCTCTCTCTCTCTCTCTCTCTCTCTCTCTCTCTCTCTCTCTCTCTCTCTCTCTCTCTAGCGTTATCTGTCACAGTTTTAAAACTATCTTTTCTTCTGTTTTCCTCTATGAACTTTATCCCTAAGGGTTTTAATATTTCTAAAAATGACTCTCTCTCTCTCTCTCTCTCTCTCTCTCTCTCTCTCTGGAAGAACAAATATAATGGAAAAGTTGGATTTTTTAATGTACGAATTTCTGGAAATGAAAAAAAGATCAACATATCAGAACAGGAAAGAGACATGGGAAAATCCTTATTATTACCCATATTAGATAATGGAGATAATATGCAAACAATCATAGTGATGAACGCGCAGGGTCTAGTTTCGAGTAACTCAAAAGAAAGATAGAGTTCTTAGAAGAACTAACCCAAAATGAAAAAATAGAAATATTGAATATAAGTGAAACCTGGTATTCCCAAGAGACTGGTAATGATGACCAGATAAAGGGTTTCCAAACTTATAGATCAGATAGAAAAAATAGAAATCAAGGGGGAACCATGATATATGGGAGAGATGCCAATCAAGGAAAAATCTGTGAGAAATATAGTAACACAGAATGTGAATTAATAGCGGTAGAATTTGAATCTGAAAAATTAGTGAACATTGTAATATATAGACCCCTAATACTAAAGAGTTTGACATAATAATTGAAAAACTGGATGAAATATGTAGAAATCACAAGGACTGGACTATACTCCTAACTGGAGACTTTAACTTTCCTTTTGTAGAATGGAAAGAACGAATAGGAGACTGTGGTTGTATTTATACATATAAAAAAGAGAGCAATAGTAGTGCAGAAGATAAGAGGCAATTTGAAAAGCTATTAGATATGCTACTAGAACATAACATTCAGCAAATAAATCACCTACCAACAAGAAAGGATAATATTTTAGACCTAGTATTTGTGAATGAGGTGAACTATGTTAAAGAAATAATAGTATATAACACGAGTATTTCGGACCATAATGTCATAGAATTAACAGTCCGTTCCAGAACATACGAAAACAAAGAAAAGCAAGAGACGAAAAATGGGAAGGATATGGAAAATACAATTTCTATAGTAAGAATATAAATTGGTCAAAAATAAATGAAGAATTAAACAAAGAATGGAAAAACATATTTGTAAGTGATGATATACAGGTAAATACCGATATATTATATAAAATATTAGAGGAAATAGTGGAAAATATATACCGAAGAAAAAAAAGTAAGCATCAGTCACGAATTCCAAGAGACAGAAGGATCTTGTTCCAGAAAATTAGAAAGTGGAAAAAAGCTCTTGCAAAAGAAAAGAATGCATGGAAAGTGATGGAACTAAAAAGTAAGATAGAAAATGCAGAACAAAAGATTATACAATCAAAAGAAAATGAAAAATGGAACCTAGAAGAAATGACACTACAAAATATCAAGCAAAACCCTAAAATTTTTTATTCATATGCAAAAGAGATGAATAAAATAAGAGTAGAAATAGGCCCTCTAAGAATTGAAGGGCGATTAACGAATGAAAAAAAGGAAATATGTAACATATTAGCAGAAAGATATGAGTGAATTTACACCTAGAATTGACAATGAAGATAATGATACAGAAATAAGAGATGAAAATACTGAATACTTATCAGATATAGATATTACAGAAGCCGATATTGTGCAGGCTATTAATGAAATTAAAAATGGATCAGCAGCAGGACCAGATGGAGTACCTGCCATATTGTTAAAGAAAGTGGTTCATTCAATCGCAAAGCCATAAAATATTATCAAGGCAAAAGTATAGATACAGGCAAGATTTATGATGAGCATAAATTAGCATATATTACTCCTACTTTCAAAAGTGGTTCAAGACTAGAGGCAAGTAATTATAGGCCTGTGAGTCTGACATCTCATATTATGAAAGTATATGAAAGGGTAATGAAAAAAATATAATGAAACATTTAATGAAAAATAGATTGTTCAATATAGGACAACATGGTTTTGTACCCGGAAAAGTACACAAACCCAACTGTTAGTCCACCATGAAAGCATATATAAAAATATGATAAATGAAAAGATACAGATGTGGTTTACCTAGACTTTGCAAAAGCTTTTGACAAGGTAGATCATAATATATTAGCGAAAAAAAAATTAGAAAACATAACATTGTTGACAAAGTAGGAAGATGGATAAAAGAATTTTTGCAAAATAGAAAACAGATAGTGATTGCAAACGATGAGAAATCGGATGAAGCTACGGTAATATCCGGTGTACCACAGGGTACGAAAAGTTAGCTGCATTGCTGTTTGTGATTATGATTGCAGACATAGACAGTAATGTTAAGGACTCAGTAGTAAGAAGTTTCGCAGATGACACAAGAATAAGTAGAGAAATTGCTTGTGATGAAGATAGGAACTCGCTACAAAGAGACCTAAACAAAATATATAAATGGGCAGAGATAAATAGGATGGTATTTAACTCTGATAAATTTGAATCAATGAACTATGGTGATAAAGTAGGAATGCTATATGCATATAAAGGACCTAATAATGAGACAATCACAAACAAGGAAGCAGTTAAAGACCTTGGTGTGATGTTGAATAGGAATATGTTATGCAATGATCAAATAGCAATTCTATTGGCAAAATGCAAAGCAAAAATGGGAATGTTGTTCCGGCACTTCAAAACTAGAAAAGCTGAACACATGATTATGCTTTATAAAACGTACGTACGTAGTCCACTTGAATATTGCAATATAATATGGTACCCACACTACCAAAAGGATATTGCACAAATAGAGTGTACAAAGGTCATTTACAGCTAGAATAGAAGAAGTTAAGGACCTTGACTACTGGGAAAGACTACAATTCTTAAATTTATATAGTCTTGAAAGGAGAAGAGAACGCTACATGGTAATTCAAGCATGGAAACAGATAGAAGGAATTACCGAAAACATCATGGAACTAAAATTATCAAAAAGAGCAAGCAGAGGTAGATTAATAGTGCCAAAACTATACCAGGAAAATTAAGGAAAGCACACAGGACATTAATCCACCACGCACCAGCATCGATAATGCAGCGTCTATTCAATGCGCTACCAGCTCATCTGAGGAACATAACAGGAGTGAGCGTAGATGTGTTTTAAGAATAAGCTCGACAAATATCTAAGATGCATCCCAGACCATCCAAGACTGGAAGATGCAAAATATACCGGAAGATGCGTTAGTAACTCTCTGGTAGACATCAAAGGTGCCTCACACTGAGGGACCTGGGGCAACCTGAACGAATTGTAAGGTCTGTAAGGTAAGGTCTCTCTCTCTCTCTCTCTCTCTCTCTCAGCGTTATATATCAAAACTTCAAAAGTAGTTCATCAGTTTCATTTTCCATTTAATTTTGTTTTTCTAAGGGAACCTTTGTCCTGAGTGAATTAATGTTTAAAAATTCTCTCTCCCTCTCTCTCTTAGTGTTATTCATCACAGTTTTAAAACTAATTCTTTAGTTTCATTTTTTTACTTTACTTTCGTGTTCTCTGAGAAACTTTATCCTTAATGAGTTTAATATATCTAAAAAGTCTCTCTCTCTCTCTCTCTCTCTCTCTCTCTCTCTCTCTCTCTCTCTCTCTCTCTCTCTCTCTCTTAGTGTTATCTATCACAGTTTAAAACTAATTCTTTAGTTTCACTTTATACTTTACTTTCGTTTTCTCTGAGAAACTTTATCCCTAAAGAGTTTAATATATCTAAAAAGTCTCTCTCTCTCTCTCTCTCTCTCTCTCTCTCTCTCTCTCTCTCTCTCTCTCTCTCTCTCTCTCTCAGTCGTCTGTCTCTGCTTATATGCACAGAACTTCCACTCTTGTATTATTTCATCGTCGTTTTTAATCAGGTCGTCTACAAAGAATGAAATAGGATTAATTTATATATATCTTTTCGAGTACACTCGCAAAAGCACAAAAGTATAATGAACGCAAAAGTATAATGAACAAAAAAGTATGAACAAAAAAGTACAATGAACGCAAAAGTATGAACACAAAAGTATAATGAGAAGTGAAAGGACCGTAAAATTCCGCAAAGGGACAAAAAATAAAAAAACCTCCAGCAAAACAACGAAACTGTAATTAAACTTATAACAAAAACAAAACCGGAAATAGCATCAGCGAATGCGACAGTGAAGAGAGAGAGAGAGAGAGAGAGAATTTTTAGACACTGAAATCGAAGAATTAGTTTCAAAACTATGACAGATAACGCTGAGAGAGAGAGAGAGAGAGAGAGAGAGAGAGAGAGAGAGAGGGAATTTTTAGACACAATGAAACAGAAGGTTTAGTTTCAAAACTGTGACAGATAACTCTGTGTGTGTGTGTGTGTGTGTGTGTGTGTGTGTGTGTGTGTGTGTGTGTGTGTTTGAGAGAGAGAGAGAGAGAGAGAGAGAGAGAGAGAGAGAGAGAGAGAATTTTTTAGACATTGAAACTGAAGAAATAGTTTCAAAACTGAGACAGATAACGCTGAGAGAGAGAGAGAGAGAGAGAGAGAGAGAGAGAGAGAGAGAGAGAGAGAGAGAGAGAGAGAGAGGAAAAACACTCAAAATTCTGACCGGTGCGTCCGCGATCTAGGAACCAAAAACAGGAGAAAATTAAAGCCAAAACATGGGGAAAATTAAAAGTTTGTTAAGATAACGGAAACCCAATCAACTCTCAGGTTGTTTTTTGCACAACAACAAAATGAAACAAAAACAACAACGCCGGCGTAAAATGCAATATTCATTCAAAGACAAACACCACACAGAGTTAACGAGGACCTTTCTATAATATCCTCTGCGTGGAGACACAGACATACAAATATCAACGATTTAAAAAAACAGACACAAAAAAACGAACAAAGGACAAAATAGGAAAAAGATAAAATAAATAAAAGAAACTCAAACAGAGGTGGAAACTCAAGGTAATGAGAATGCAAATAAAAATGACAATGACGGAATAAAACATTAACAGAACAGAACGAGGCCAGTTTAACACAACAGCAACTGATGTAATGATAAATTCTCTTCTATGAAAACGGTTTTGTAAAACGTCTATTACTGGGAACGAACTAATGAATAATTCTTGTATTTTACTTATATTTTTATGTATTTATTTACTAATTTATTATTTTTTTTTTCTAATAACTGGTCTCTTCTTACTGCCTTCTGTTACTTCTTTCAATGAAAACCATAATATTCTTTGGAAGCTTGAATTTCAAGTCAATGGCCCCTGCGGGTGGCTTGTTCCATACGAATAGGGTTCATCTTCTGAATAATAATAATAATAATAATAATAATAATAATAATAATAATAATAATAATAATAATAATAATAAGTTCGTTTGCAATACAGATAAATGTAAATAATCTACCCAAAACAATCCTTTTTTACTCTTCTGTATGTGTATATGTATATATATATATATATATATGTGTGTGTGTGTGTGTATGTGTGTGTGTGTGTGTGTGTGTATAATTTCTCCTCAGCAATACAGCGTCAGATCATACAACCTTAAAAACTACGATTCCGAAGGCGAATATGAACTGTGATTTGAGTGAGCAAACAAAAGAAAATACTATTAGGGCACTAAGACTGAGAAGTATAATTACAATAAGAGGTTGGTATTGTATTACAAAGAAGGTCCATTCTCCCGCATAAGTAATAAGCTACGGGATTAAAACCTCTATTAACACAATATACTCGTAAAGGGCAAAATCGTATGACAGCAAAATACTCCATGCTTTCGCCCATTTGGTATTCATTAAATATCCGAAATCCGATTACATTCGTATGTAACTGTAATAACCACAATGCCCTCTTAACTTCCCGAATTCTTCACCCTCTTTCTCGTGGTCAGGTCGGCAACGTGACCTTGTTCTGATACCCCCGATGCGGGTCGAACCCTGCTACGGACGTCAGAATTCCTTCATGTTCTTTCATTTGGATCTAAGGCTTTGTAGTGACAAGAGTATTCGAAAAGTGTGAAGAAATCGAGAAGTTAAGAGGGCATGGTAGTTATATATATATATATATATATATATATATATATATATATATATATATATATATATATATATATATATATATATATATATATTATACATATATATATATATATATACATATACTTATATATGTACAGTATATTTAAATTATATATATACATATATATATATATATATATATATATAAATTTATATATATATATATATATATATATATATATATATATATATATATATATATATATATATATATATATGTGTATATATATATATGTGTGTGTGTGTGTGTATTACATTCGTATTTTAATACCCACCCAAAACTACCAGAGAAATAAAGGTCCTGGATCACCTTAGTACCCACAAGCAGCCAAGGTATTCGACCCACCGTTAAATACCTTCTTTCAAGAATCTTTAGTAAGAAGAAGAAAAAGATGACAGCTGCAAAAATACATATCTTTATTTTCGAATCATTCACTCTACATCTCTCAACGCCACCAGTTTTCACTAAAGCGTTTATACTTAAACCTATCTCCCCATCTGCATTCCTCAGTCTTGCTCAAGGCCCTCCCCTGTAGTGGGACTACTACTACTACTACTGTTACTACTAATGCTGCTTCTACTACTGCTAATGCTGCTGCCATTCCTACTACTTCTTCAGCCACCATTAATACTTTTTCTCTCTCTCTCTCTCTCTTGAATGCTCCTTGTAAAACCGCAGTGTGGATTTAATTTCGTTAATGACCCTGGGCTGTTTTGAAAGAACCACTACCACTGCCACCACTCTAACAGACTCCTCCTCCTCCTCCTCCTCCTCCTCCTTCACAATAGAACCTCTCCCCTCCCCACCCTCATCCTTAGAAAGCACGTGGTGTATTATTTTTTCTTTCTTTTCAGTATTGTCAACCGAGAAAGACGGGGTGAAATAATAATAATAATGTCTTGAGAGAGAGAGAGAGAGAGAGAGAGATGAGGGGTGTTGGAGGGACATCCCATGACAGAAGACATTTTTCCTATCTTTGTGTTTACTGAGACACTTATTTCAATGGGAGTTAAACTCTCTCTCTCTCTCTCTCTCTTAATTATTACTGAAATACACTTATTTCAATGAGAGTCTCTCAATCTCTCAGTTATCGTTAAGATACATTTTAAACGGAAGGTTAACTCTCTCTCTCTCTCTCTCTCTCTCTCTCTCTCTCTCTCTCTCTCTCTCTCTCTCTCTCTCTCTCTAATCAGCGTCGTCCCAGCCACCCAGCAATTACGAGCACAAACAAAAAATCTCCCACTGTCACCATTCATCACTTATTCATTATTCAAATCTCGTACAAGTTTTATACACCGTGTTTTCCCCCTTGGTCGCTCGTTCGACGAAAAAATGAACTGGAAAAGTGCAACGAAAGGAACTATTCCCCTTAATTACCTGTAGATCAAGACCCAGAATCGCAAACGAAGACTCACCTGTTTTACCTGACAAGAGGAGATAATTATTTGGATAATGAATTGTGAAGATGACAATCTCGGTAAAGACGATAACAAGGAATAAGGGAGGAGGAGGAGGAGGAGGAGGAGGAGGAGGAGGAGGAGGAGGAGGGGAGGAGGAGGAGGAGGAGGAGGAGGAGGGAGGGGTCTACTGTACAATATTCTTTACCTTTTATTTGTGAATTTTATGTTTTGATTCACTCTGCTTTTGCACGTTTTAATTATTGGCTCTAATATATTCGCATCTTTTCGAAGGAGGAGGAGGATGGTCTAATGTACAATATTCTTTTCCTTTTACTTGTGAATTTTACGTTTTGCTTCATTTTGCTTTTGCACGTTTGTTTCCTATCTTCAATACATTAGTAAATTTTTATGGAAAGAACAATAGTAAGATGAAATTGATGTTATATTTTTCCTAAAAGGAATTTCAGATGTAATTCTTTTTAGGCCCTGATATCTTCGCATAGAAAAAGACAGAATATATATATATATATATATATATATATATATATATATATATATATATATATATATATAAATTAACAAATAAAATAAAATAAATAGATAAATAATTAAGAATGGAGGAAGATAGGGAGATACACTAAGGGCATACAACTAAACAAACTCAGAAAACCATAGTTGAAAAAGCAACACACGCACACATATAACACATGAACGTCGAGAAACAAACGAAAGAACAAAAGCAAACGCAGCTAACGAGATACAAAACAAAACAAAAAAAGAACAAATGAAACACAGAGAGAGAGGAAAAGAGAGCAACCCCGTACAAAAGCGCCGTCATTAATATTCCTTAACATCTGCCATTCCATAATTTCCTGATTATTTGCATTTAATTAGAAATCAAGGGAGAGACGAGCTGTTATCATAATTGCCGGAGCTTCAGCTATTATAATGAGGAATACTTTCCTTCTAAATTCAAATCTTTATTTTTCATCGCCTCTAAAATGAACGTCATAATGTTCTTTGGAAGCTTGGATTTCAAGTCAGTGGCCCCTGTGGGGTTAACTTTCTGAAGAACAATAATAATAATAATAATAATAATAATAATAATAATAATATTTGCAAGCTTGAACTGTGGGCCTGTTCCATATAAATATGGTTATCTTTTGAATGAATAATAATAATAATAATAATAATAATAATAATAATAATAATAATAATAATAATTATCTTGCAGTATATGCATATATAAGATTTTATGTTTTACTTCGCATATGGAACCGAGACGGGCATATACTCCAAAATCAAGGTGAAGATAGACTTGTTTCATGCAGATAAGCGTATTTAAGAATTCAATAAAATAAAGAGAGAATTTCGTGTTTCCTGTGCTCAAACAATATGGTGTTTAATTGTGAATATTTCCTAGAATAATACTGAAGAATTTTCTTATAATTAGGAATAACTGTTAGATTTAAATTGCAAGAAATATATAATATAAAATTAGTTTAAACGACATACCGGTAGGATGGTAGTGAAATACATGTTCTCATATTCAATTGCCCTTCTCTTATATATATATATATATATATATATATATATATATATATATATATATATATATATATATATATATATATATATATATGTATGTATGTATGTATATATATATAAACCTTAACCATTTAAAAAAATAAAACCTCTTTTTAAGAGACACTGAAAATGTGTGAAAAGAAATTACCAACAGATCGTTAACATCATTACAATGAAAAGTCCATTATTACTGTTTATTATTAAACTCAGGACCT
>NC_089746.1:15847194-15862194 GCF_040412425.1 Macrobrachium rosenbergii
TATTACTCTCTCTCTCTCTCTCTCTCTCTCTCTCTCTCTCTCTCTCTCTCTCTCTGCTGTTAAAGAACTCTTATATAGGCTAATACCCAAAGCAACAAAAGAGGTCAAGAAACATTTTCCTTTTTATTATTATTTTATTATTACCCTCTCTCTCTCTCTCTCTCTTGCTGTTAAAGAACTCTTATATAATACCCAAAGCAACAAAAGAGGTCAAGACACATTTTCCTTTTTATAATTATTTTATTATTACCCTCCTCTCTCTCTCTCTCTCTCTCTCTCTCTCTTGCTGTTAAAGAACTCTTATATAATACCCAAAGAAACAAAAGAGGCCAAGACACATTTTCCTTTTTTATTATTTCTCTCTCTCTCTCTCTCTCTCTCTCTCCTCTTATGGTACCCAAAGCAACACAAAAGAGGTCCAAGAAATGGGCTTACCCGGATGCGAAGCGAACAACTAGATTTCTCTCATCCTCGAGATAAGATAAAAAGATAAAGGCATCGTACCGTACAAGATAAGAACCCGTACGATAATGCGCTTTGGCCGAGACCAGGTTACCTTAAATTCCATCACGATGACGTCAGCCGATTTCAAAGCAAACAACACAATTCCTGATATCGGAATCTGATGCTGATTTACTGAAAGAGAAAAACTTAATCCTTACCTTGACGTTCGTCACCTTGAAAAATTGTCCGTATCAGATTGTAAGAATTTCATGATTGACGCTTTAGCTAAATTTTCACAATTTTGTATCTAGTAAATACAAAACTGGGAATGGGAATATAAGAATAAGAATATAGAATTTGAGCCAAGTGCTGGGACCTATGACGAGGTCATTTAGCGCTGAAAGGAGATTGAGAGCAGAAAGGTTTGCAAGGTGTAACAGGAGGAAAGCCTTCTACAGTTGCACTATGAAAGCTTAACTTCTCACATTTCTCTATTTAGTGAATACAAAAGTAGGTCCTAAATTTGACGTGTTCATCAAGAAAGACTGTGGGTGTAAGATGAACGAACTCTGTGATTTATGTAGCCTAAATTTTACATTTTTCTTCAAAACATCAAAATGACAAGCATAAGAAACAAGAGGAAAACGGAAAATAATATGGCTGGCCTAACAGGCATCATCATGATAATCACCAGTGTCATCATCTGATTTATGTAGCCTAATTTTTACACTTTTTTAAATACCTAACAAATTTAAAGCACATGAAACATAAGGAAAAAGACAAACAATGACTGGTGTCATCAACATCATCACCATTACTCAACATTCACACATGATGTTTTTACATTTTTCCTAATAACATCAAAATGAAAAGCCTATGAAACATGAGGGAAATTAAAAACATGACTAGTATCATAGGCATCATCATCATCAACATCAGTATCATCATATCACCCTCATTACTCAACATTTTCTTGCAAGACGAACTCGACCGACTATTATTCTTGAACACGGCCGGGCCAAGGTCACCGACAATAGGAAGGAATAAAAGATGGAGAAATATAGTGAAGCAATAGACATTTTCCTATTTCTCAGATCAAGCGCGTGTGTCTTACCACGAAACTTCCAGTGATTATGTCCTGTCACAGACATACTTTGCCGGATATATATAATATACGTTTTATTAATCGAACATTTTAGAGTTTGGTGCTAATCTTCTTCGCTTTGTGTCATATTTTTATGAGTTTTCAGGATGATGTTCATTGCTGGAATTATATATATATATATATATATATATATATATATATATATATATATATATATATATATATATATAGATATATATATATATATATATATATATATAGAGAGAGAGAGAGAGAGAGAGAGAGAGAGAGATCCACACACAAACAGATATATATATATATATATATATATATATATATATATATATATATATATATATATATATATATATATATATATATCCTATATATACATATAGGCTATATATGTGCATATATATACAAACATATATACACGCATACATACATACATACATACAAAAATTCACTACACAACAGAGCACGTGCGTACGATGCAAAATCCTGCCTGATCCCTAAGATGGAAATACAAATGCAATTAGTCACTGACTTCCTGTACCTGTCTTCATCCGTGTATTTATTTTCCCGAGAAAACTGCACATTCCAAACCGTTAATGGCCCTTGAGGAGTCTGCGCTAGTGTGTGTATGTGCGTGTGTGTGTCCATAACCACACACACCCCAGCCTCCTTGCTAACCACCATACGAAAGCCACCTTCCGTGAGAGAGCCCCCCCCCACCCACAGGAGATAGAGCATAGGGGTGGGTAGGGAGGTAGAGGTAGGTTATCGAAATAAAACGAACTTCCAAAAAACTGTATTGGTTTGCGATCTTGGGTCCGCCCACTTACTTACGGGGGGACGCGAATGCACACTTCCGGCGAATTGGGAGGGAAGAGGGTAATAAGTCGAGAACGAACAAAGGGAATGCGAAAAAAATGGCAATAAATAATATGGGGACCGATTAAAAAATAGGGTGAATGCAAGAGATGCGTGAACGGGACGGCAGAAATGTAAATTAATGACTGAGCACTGCATGTTTTTTCCTCTTCTTCTTCTTCTTCTTCTTATTATTATTATTATTAGATGATGATGAATGTGGGAGTTACTACTTCCTTCCGGTATCTCCATACCATTGCAAAGTTTAAAATAATAATAATAATAATAATAATAATGACTAATTAATAATAATAAAATAATGAAATAATAATAATAATAAATAATAATAATAATAATAATAATAATAATAATAATAATAATAATAATATTAAAATTACCAATGCAGAATTTGAAATAATAATAAAGTAATAACAACAATAACGATAATAAACTGGCTTTAGTGAACAATTCAACAACAGAGGAACCAGGTATATAGGCTATGCGAATCCAAATTTACCTGACGCCAGGTAATAATAATAATAATAATAATAATAATAATAATAATAATAATAATAATACTAACAAATTCGCGGTAAGGCCAGGTGACCGATCTCAGCAAACCGTACCTCCACACAATCGGACACCGACCGCAACACAGAGAATGATGCAAAACTCATATCGCTTGTTTTTTTTTTTTACAATCGGATCACGTTTCCTTTTTTTTTCCTCCTCTTCTTCGTTTACTGGAGACCACGTTCGTCGCCTCGTGATCTACTCTGGCGATGATGGCACGGATGATGTACCTAAGGAGGAAGAGGGGTCTCTCTCTCTCTCTCTCTCTCTCTCTCTCTCTCTCTCTCTCTCTCTCTCTCTCTCTCTCTCTCTCTCTCTCTCTCTAACCTACTATTTCTCTCAGCTTTGTTTATGATGCTGTGACTCTGGTTGGATGTGGAATGTAAGTGAAATAATTCTCTCTCTCTCTCTCTCTCTCTCTCTCTCTCTCTCTCTCTCTCTCTCTATATATATATATATATATATATATATATATATATATATATATATATATATATATGTGTGTGTGTATATATATAACCTACTATTTCTCTCAGCTTTGTTTATGATGCTGTGACTCTGGTTGGATGTGGAATATAGCCTAAATGAAATCATTTTCTTCTCTCTCTCTCTCTCTCTCTCTCTCTCTCTCTCTCTCTCTCTCTCTCTCTCTCACCTACTATTTCTCTCAGCTTTGTTTATGATGCTGTGACTCGGGTTGGATATGGAATATATGTGCAATCATTCTCTCTCTCCCCCCACCCCTCTCCCTCCGTTCCCCGTTGTTGCTCGCATGCTGCAATGCCAATTATGTATGTAAAATAAGCTCTCTCTCTCTCTCTCTCTCTCTCTCTCTCTCTCTCTCTCTCTCACACAAACAGACACACACATTTACACAAACAAAGGTTTAGTAAACGTATAGCAAAAACCACATTTCTCGAATGAAACATTTGTTAAGAATAGAATAGAAGACAAAAAAAAAAAAAAAATCCTGAATCATATATACAGTACATACTAATTTAAACTTAAATCTCTACTCTTTACTTTAATCTCCATTAGCCTAAGCATAGCCTAATTACATAGTTTGGTAAATGTACCAGCAGTATGACAGCATAAATTAGACAGACTTTAAGGCACTGATAATGTAGCCCAAATCTGTCTTGAGACACTGATAATGTAATCTAGAACGTCCTTTTGGGCACTGGTAATATAATGCAAAGTCACTGATAATGTACGGTAACCGAGATCGGCCTTAAGACGTTATTATTATTATTATTATTATTATTATTATTATTATTATTATTATTATTATTATTATTATTATTATTATTCAGAAGATGAACCCTGTACATGTTGAAAAAGCCCACCACAGGGGCCATTGACTTGAAATTCAAGCTTCCAAAGAATGTTACGGTGGTCATTTGAAAGGAAGTGAAAGATAAACAGAGATTTTAAAAGGACAGTACTTATTATTATTATTATTATTATTATTATTATTATTATTCAGAAGGTGAACCCTATTCATATGGAACAAGCCCACCACCTGGGCCACTGACTTGAAACTCAAGCTTCCAATGAATATGGTGTTCATTAGAAAGAAGTAAAAGGAGGTAAAGGGAAATACAGAAAGAAGAGATCTCACTTATTAAAATAAAGAAAAATAAATGAGAAAATTAATAAATAGATAAAAATTGGAGTGAATTATTAAAATGCAAGGTGAGTTGCATTAGGGTAGTAAGGCAAGACATCCTGAGGGAGACCATTCCACAGTCCAGCGGTGTGAGGACTGTTTCAGGCCTAAGGCCTAATTAACTTCAAAAATAGCTCATAGCTCAGGTCTCCTTATATGCTGCAGACATAATACGATGGTGTCTGCTTCAGTGAGCATGTCCTGTATAGGCCTAGTCCTAGGCCACAAGGGGGGATCACTGTTTCTTTTCACGCTAATGTATGGGCTGACATTATAGGCCTATCAGGGATGCTTATGTCGACCAAGGCCTTCACGTGAACCGGTTCGCTGAGTCCTTTACCTTTTAAGGAAGAGGATGAAGTCATTTTATGTTGATTCAGTTTTTTTATATAGGCCTAATTGCTGAGCCCTTTCCTACACCAATGAGAAAAAACAATCATTAAAAAAAAGCACTAAAATTAATTAGTTTTGTAGTTTAGAAACTAAATGAGCCTTTACTTTGCACATCAAAAATCTTCAATTATTTTATGCTGATTATATTTTTTTTGTGTAATTCCTGTCTGTTCCTAAGCTAAAAAGAAAAAAAGCTCATTTAAAAAAAAAACACTAAAATGAAATATTTTTGTGCCATAAAAACTAAATTAGCCTTTACTTTGCGCATCAAAAATCTTAAATTATTTTTACCATTTTAAAAACTCGCCGGATAGGCTATCTACCATAATTACCCCCACCTACCACCTCAACTCCCCCCCAAAAAAAAAAAAAAAAACCAATTAATATTCGCATCTTACGAACCAAATTAAACGTTACCATAACCTCCCCCACCCTTGCCGTGCCAAAAAAAAGAACTTAGAAAATTCCAATTACTTTTTCTTAAAGGTAACTAACTATTTTTACTTCAAATTTCACCCTTGACTAAAGAATTTCCTCAAAATAACACACTCCCTTGTAATTCATACTAGTATCACTGGACCACCCTCCCCCTCCCAAAAAAATACTCTTTAAACACCTTAAAAAAACAAGGAAAAAAAATAACTTTTTCAGAAAAAATAAATTCCCTTGTAATTCATACTGGCTCACTAGACCACCCTCCCCCAGTCCCCCTAAAAAAGCTACACGAAACAACAACAAAAAAAATGCTTCTTTAGAAAAAAGATCCCTGTTAATTCATACTGTATCCTTATACCCCACTCCCCCTCCCCCTTAAAAAACCACTTGAAACGCCTAAAAAAAAAAAAAAAACATTAAAAAATACGGACGATCACGCTTGAGACGGTTGGAAGTAATCCCCCCTTTTTTTACAGCATCTCATAAAGATTTACGGTCCGGCAAAATCCGCTGGTTTATACGGCCACCATCCGGACGAATATAACGTAGGGAGGGATAATTATTATCAGGCGTTGTCTTTGTCCACGGGGAAGAGGAATACATTTACGAGCTATTCGAGTGTGACGTGTTGTGCACTGTGTGTGTGTGTGTGTGTATATATATATATATATATATATATATATATATATATATATATATATATATATATATATATATATATATATATATATATGTATATGTAAATATATATATAGGCTATATACATACATACATACATACATACATACATATTATATTATATACATACATACATACATACATACATATATATATATATATACATACATACATATAGCCTATATATATATATATATATATATATAATGTAAGTATGTATGTATGGAGAGAGAGAGAGAGAGAGAGAGAGAGAGAGAGAGAGAGAGAGAGAGAGAGAAAATGAGAGATATAGAAGATCATAAAAATGGTTTGAGATATAGGAGAGAGAGATGCATGTGTGTGTGTTTGAGAGAGAGAGAGAGAGAGAGAGAGAGAGAGAGAGAATAGCTGCCAGTCCAAGAATAATGATATTCAAATAACCGGCCAAGGTCGATTCTCGACTATATCTCGCAACATCCGAATCCAAAAGCTTCTTGTTGGATTGCCTGAAGGCTAAATCATACAAGAGCGATAAGCAGCTGCGTAAAGGAGATGATGAGCCTAAGTGTTTATGAGGCAGAAACAATGTTTTATGTTATAGAATAGAACAATAGAATTTAGAATTGAGGCCAGAGGCCAAGCGCTGGGATCTATGAGGTCATTCAGCGCCGAAACGGAAATTGACTGTAAAAAGGTTTCAATGGTGTAACAAGAGGAAAACCTCGCAGCTGCACTATGAATCAATTGTTACAAGAAGGTTGAGGAAAGTAGGAAGGAAGAAAGAGAATATGAACGGAGGTACAATAAAAGGAATGAAAGGGGTTGCAGCTAGGGGCCGAAGGGACGCTGCAAAGAACCTTACGTAATGCCTACAGTGCACCGCATGAAGTGCGCTGACGGCACTACCCCGCTTCGGTAAGTGTTCTTGTGCAACCTTCCGTTGAACTAGCATTGGAAAACAGCTAAAATTCATTAATTAATTTTTTTTAATAAGCGAGATCTCCTCTTTCTGCATTTCCCTTTACCTTCTGTTACTTCCTAATGATCACCATATTCTTTGGAAGCTTTATTTCAGGTCAATGGCACCTGTGGGCTTGTTCTGAATAATAATAAAATGTAAGCACAGAAAATAAATAAATGAAAAAATAAATAAAATAAATAAATAACGATGAAACCCGTAGCAAATAATTCTTTCCTTTTTCACCTTTTACCATATTTCTCGGTAAAGCCAGGTTTTCCAACCTTCACTTTAAGCAATTTAACTAAACCATTTTTTTAGGGAGGGTAAAGAAATAAAACAAGTTTTAGACCTTTCCCTGTTTTTGGTTTTATAAAATTATTTTTTAAGCAATTGTACTACACTTTTTTTATGGAGGGCAAAGAAATAAAATTAGTAGTAGACATTCCACCGTTTTATTTATTTATTTATTTATTTATTTATTTATTTATTTATTCATTATTTATTTATTCATGTATTTTTATTTATTTATTTATTTATTTATTTATTTATTTATTGCATTTTACTTCTTTTGGTTAAACGCGACGGAAAAAAAAAAGGCGGTTGGTCTTCTGTCAAAGGAAGTGGCTGGATTTCACTGAACCTTTTTTTTTTTTTATAAATACCTTTTCTGATCCAGTACATTTTTTTTTCTTCACCCAGCGGTTGCTCAAAGACAGAGCAATTAAATATAAACCCCAGAAAATGTTGGAATCAACGAGAAATCTCGATGCAAGGGGAGAAATGTTAGGTTCACACAATCTTTTCTTGGGGGAGTCCGAAATTCTTCGCTACATTTAACGCGATTTATGAACACCGTAGTTCACAAACCTTACGTTGCGAGACAGACAGACAGACAGAGAAGAGAGACAGACAGGCAGTTAGAGCAGAGACACAGATAGGCAGACAGACAGAAGATAAAGACAGACAGACAGACAGACAGATAGAAAAGGCAGACAGACAGAAAGATCAAAGACAGAGAAGAGAGAGACAGGCAGTTAGAGCAGAGACACAGATAGGCAGACAGACAGAAGATAAAGACAGACAGAGAAGAGAGACAGACAGACAGACAGACGGAGAAAAGAGACAGACAGTAGGGACAGAGAAGAGAGTCAGACAGACAGAGAAGAGAGACAGACAGGCAGTTAGACAGAGCAGAGACACAGATAGGCAGACAGACAGAAGATAAAGACAGACAGAGAAGAGAGACAGACAGACAGACGGAGAAAAGAGACAGACAGTAGGGACAGAGAAGAGAGTCAGACAGACAGAGAAGAGACAGACAGACAGACAGACGGAGAAAAGACAGACAGACAGAGACAGAGAAGAGAGGCAGGCAGACAAACAGACAGAAGAACAGAGACAGATAGAAGGAGAACAGAGACAGACAGACAGACAGAAGGAGAACAGAGACAGATAGACAGAAGGAGAACAGAGACAGACAGAGACTGAGAAGACAGACAGACAGAGAGCGAAGAGAGACAGACAGTTACTATAAACACAATTACAGTATGGAAGTATCAGACAGACAGACAGACAGACAGACAGAGACAGAGTTACTATTAAGATATAATTATGGAAGTTCTAGTATAGAATATTAAACAAAAATATATGGCGAAACAAATCCACAGTTATGTAACTGTACAAATATATTTAAAATTAAAACTATGCAGAAACCTTTCGAGAGTCTGTACAGATTCCTGAAAACGCTCTCTGCATATAGTTTTATTTTTAAATATGTTTGCACAGTTACTTTACTCTGGATTTGTTTCTCCATATATATATATATATATATATATATATATATATATATATATATATATATATATATATATATATATATATATATATATATATATATATATATATATATTATATAGAAATAATTAATTAAGTAAAAAAAAAAAATTAAAAGTTGAAGTCGGAGAACTGTTTTGAAAATAAAAGTTACACATTATTTAATCAATACAAAGTTCCCGGACGCAAACCTGAAGACGACAAACCGTAGTACATATCAGTTGGCAAAATCAATGTCTCTACTTTCGCCCAGAAGGTCTCTGCAGCTTTAACAATTAAGCGTACCGGCAATATCTTGTCAATACTATAGAATGGTCATGAAATTTGCTTGGGTGTCCTCCTCCTCCTCCTCCTCCTCCTTCTACTTCTTCTTCTTCCTTCTGCACGAGAGAGAGAGAGAGAGAGAGAGAGAGAGAGAGAGAGAGAGAGAGAGAGAGAGAGAGAGAGAGAGAGAGAGAGATATTGATTGATTATGGATACTTAAACTGGCGTGCGACAGATCTAGGTTATTGACGCCGTGGAGAGAGAGAGAGAGAGAGAGAGAGAGAGAGAGAGAGAGAGAGAGAGGTACTTTAAATAAACAAACTCAAGTTTCCACGCATGAAAAAAAATCTGAAATCGACAAACTTATACCCGACACGCACGAGAGAGAGAGAGAGAGAGAGAGAGAGAGAGAGAGAGAGAGAGAGAGAGAGGGGGAAACCAGTACGCCGAATTAAATCAATTCTGCAAACTCTTGTTTCCAGTAATAATAAAAAAAAATAGGAATCATGGAACTTATCCCCGACGTTAAGAGAGGGTTACAAACCCTCCATAATAAAGCCTAAATAGGCTTATAGGCCTACATCAGCCGTAAGGCAGCACAATCTAAGCACAGTTTTCAGTGGTAATTTAATTCTACAAAATTTTTTTCCAGATTCGATAATAACAAAAAAGTTATAAATTAAAAAAACCTAGACCTAGTGGTAAGAATGCTTTACAAACATACACGTAGCCTACCCGCCGTAAGGAAGCCTAAATAGGCCTGCGTCAGCCGTGAGAAAGCACAATTTAAACACAGAAAAGTCCTAAGGAAGCAAAATACAAGTCCCGAAGGAAAGTCCTAAGGAAGCAAAATACAAGTCTCGAAGGAAAGTCCTACGAAAGCCTACGAAACCAACCTCAGGTAAATGAAAGACAACCCAACGTGTGGTTTATCAGCAAACCACTTAGCGGCTTCGGTCTAAAACTGGAAGTCTCCCGGATCGGGAAGAGAGAGAGAGAGAGAGAGAGAGAGAGAGAGAGAGAGAGAGGAACAAGATTCTGAGAACAAGATACTAAGAAGCATTCCAAGCAAACACGTTTCAAGGATGTATGTACAATGGTCTAGCCTCAAAAGACGGATATAGGCTATACATACACAGTAGACTACATTCAACGACATTCGGCAAGAGTCGATAAATCCGATGATTCCTTTCAGTGGAGATGATCCAGGTGATTGAGAAGCTATAAGAGAGAGAGAGAGAGAGAGAGAGAGAGAGAGAGAGAGAGAGAGAGAGAGAATGAATGGCACGGTGGAAGGAAGAAAGAAGACCAACAAAAGTAACAACACTATCCGGCGTTCCTTTTGAGTGCAGATAATCCACGAGATTTAGAGAGAGAGAGAGAGAGAGAGAGAGACTCTAGGCGAACAGCAAGGGGACGGGAAGACTCTAACAACAACAATAACCGCGCCAACAACAATAACAACAACACGAATATTTTTATTATTATGAGTGATGCCTCGTGTGTGTGTGTGTCTGAGTGAGTGTGGTGTCCTATAAAACCGGTTCGAACATCAGACGTAGGTGGAAAAACCTGTTTTCCGTTGCACGTGTCAGGTGACATGCGATACGCAACACCGACCACTACCGATTATTGGCTTTGTCAAACAAGGAGAGAGAGAGAGAGAGAGAGAGAGAGAGAGAGACAACTATGCTAGTCTGAGAGAGACCACCAGACTTGATAGACAATACAAATGAAGGAAACGAAGAGATGAAAATTGAAAAAAAAAATTAAACTGCCTTATCAAACAGAAAGGTGAACTGAGAGAGAGAGAGAGAGAGACCACCAGACTATATAAAGACAATTGAAAGAAACGAAGCAATGAAAAGGAGAGAGAGAGAGAGAGAGAGAGAGAGAGAGAGAGAGAGAGAGAGAGAGAGTTCACTTAGTGGTCCCGAGAGAGAAAGCAAGCTTATTGGTTTGAAAGAGACCACCACATCAGACTATATAGAAGAAACAATTGTAAGAAACGAAGCAATTAAAAACTAAAAATATTTTAAAAATTACTTGACAAAACCGAAAGGTGAAATAAGATAAGAAGAGAGAGAGAGAGAGAAAGCGTAGTGATCCTGAGAGAGACCACCCAACTTGACAGAAAATTTAAACGGAGTATTCAAAAAGTTTTAAAATAGTTCTAAAAATTACTTCACAAAACAGAAAGGTGTGAACTGTACGTTCCCGTGACATGATTATTTTCTAAACGTTTTCCTTATCTCCCGATCGAGAGCAACCGGGGAATAATGGAGAAGTAAGAAGAGTATATTCTTCGGGTTTAAGTAGTCGGGCGAGTTATTGTGACCGCCGATCGAGTATAGATAGGTCACGATTTGGGGATCACAGGGAGAGGCGTTACTAACTGTTGTCTGTTGGGTGAAAAAGATTCGGTGAACTATTTCTTCGAGTGCAGCAACAACAGCAACAGTGCAGCGCCAGAAGCGGCAGGGCAGCACTGACTTAATAAAAAAAAAATTGATGTTGATTTAAAAAAGAAATTCTCTTCAAATAATTTTAGAAAGTATTATTATTATTATTATTATTATTATTATTATTATTATTATTATTACTGTTTTGTTCAGATAATGTTAGAAAGTATTATTATTATTATTATTATTATTATTATTATTATTATTATTATTATTCAGAAGATGACCCCTATTCATATGGAACGAGCCCACAGGGGCCGCTGCCTTGAAAGTCAAGCTTCCGAAGAATATTATGGCGTTCTATGGAAAGAAATAATATACGGTAACAGGTTATATATTAAGAATAAACATGCTTTTGGAGTTCTTTTGGTGAAACACCCCATCCTCCAAATGCTCCAATTTCACCCCCTAAAACTTTTAAATACCGTACAAGGAATTGCAAACATGACACTGATGAATTATAAGAATCTTAGCTGATTCAGCATCTTGCACAATTATCCTAAGGAAATGAAACGCACACTGAATACGATGAGCGGAATTTGTCTTTGAAGCATCGATATCAATTTCTGAGTTAGCCTATGCAGTTTCTGAGGAAAGTTCTAGAATTCAGAATACTTAGACGAATTGAGTGAAGTTCGAAATTTTGAAAAATAAGTCAAATTTGTCTTAAGGTAAAGGAAGAGAGAGAAAAAAAACATGCTTAGACAAGTGTAAGACGAGGAAACAGATTATGGCAAGAACTACCAAAATAATATTATCGACAGGTAGAATGTACCGTATACAATTTAGGCCGAAGGCCAAGTGCTGGGACTTACGGTCATTCAGCGCTGAAAGGGAAAATTAATTCTGAGTTATGCCGTTTCTCAGAAAAACTCTAGAATTCAGAATACTTAGACGAACTGAGTGAAATTCGAGATTTCAGTAAAAAAAAAGTCAGATTTACCTTCAGGCAAAAGAAGAGGTGGGCAAAAAACATGCATAGGAAAGGGCAAGACGAAAAGGAAACAGATTGCGTAATAATAATAAAAATAATAATTTAAGGCAGGCACCAACAGATTAATTTTATAAATAAATACTAAATACCTTTTCGAAAGTGATGCCGTGAAGCAAGGATAGAAGAATGCAAAAACATATAGTCTAAGAAAGAAAAAGGACAGGAAACAGGTTGGGTAATAATAATAATAATAATAATAATAATAATAATAATAATAATAATAATAATAATAATTTAAGGTAGGCACCAACATAACAATATTATAAATTATTTATATTATAAATAGTCGTCGTCATTCCTACATAATTATATCTGCTTCACGACGGAGGAAAAACGAGATTCCAAATGATCTCTGTCAGTAGAAACTACCATTAATTCTTCCTTATGACGATCCTGTACATATCTGGTATTTAGGTACCACTTTAAATGCCCTAAGGTTTGCCAAAAATATTTACCTGCCGTTCGTAATGTTGTTGACACTGAATATAACTCTCGGGCTTGACGCTAATAATTTTGAAAAGCATAACTCGGCACTAGGTACATTCTCCTCTCTCTCTCTCTCTCTCTCTCTCTCTCTCTCTCTCGGTAACATTCAAATTCCTGATTTCAGTATGGCACTCAGTCAACCTGAATTTACATACGTCATCGATTCTCTCTCTCTCTCTCTCTCTCTCTCTCTCTCTCTCTCCGATCATTTGATGAAACTACGAAAGTTCCTGATTTCAGTAGGGCAGTCACTCAGTCATCCTGACTTGACATAAGTCATCGATTCTCTCTCTCTCTCTCTCTCTCTCTCTCTATCGATCATTTAATGGAACTACGAAAGTTCCTCCTGATTTCAGTATAGAGCAGTCACTCAGTCAACCTGACTTGGCATAAGTCATCGATTCTCTCTCTCTCTCTCTCTCTCTCTCTCTCTCTCTCTCTCTGTGTGTGTGTGTGTGTGTGTGTGTGTGTGTGTGTGTGTGTGTATGTAACATTTAATGAAACTACGAAAGTTCCTAATTTCAGAATGACAATCAGACAATCAGCCTGACATGACGTAATTCATCGATTTTGTTATAATACGAAACCACACCTCATGAAAATTGATATGCTAGGCCAGAAAGCTTCATATGTTCAAAAATTCAGTAAAAAAAATGATTAATATTCATACATGACAGGAATTTAAAGAGGAGAAAATATTCGAACAAGGTAATGTACATCAGGAAAAGGATGAAAGACGAGAAAATGAGATACACCTTGGGTGTATTAAAGAAATTACTACACCTTAGGGTATTAAAAAATTACTACACCTTGGTGTATTAAAAGAATGACTACGCCTCGGTTGTATTAAAAAAATGACACCTTAGGTGTATCAAAAAATTACTACACTTTGGGTGTATTAAAAAATGACTACACCTTGGGTGTGCTAAAAAATTACTACACCTTGGCTGTATTTAAAAAAATTACTACACCTTGGCTATTAAAAAAATGACTACACCTTGGGTGTATTAAAAAATGACTCGACATTGACATCTACAACAGCAACATTACAACTCTATTGTATTATTATCTTTGTTGTTATAGCTGTAAAAGTACTGTACATTCACACCAGCAAATATAGCAACAACAGTAGTATATATACCTTTATTGCATTATTATCTTTGTTCTTACATTTTTGTTGACTGTAGTAACCAAACAAACTCACACATGTAATTCTCGGCTCTCTTTTATTAAGGAACAACATACTATTATTATTGCATTATTATCTTTGTTCTTATAGCTGTTTTTGTTATTGGCAGTAAAGAACGATAAGCAGAAACTCATACACGCAATACTAAACTCTTTTATTAAGGAACAACCAAGGTCCTTTGAATATTTAAAGTATATTCTAAGTAAACTCTTTCATTAGGGAACAACCAAAGGCTTTAAAATATTTAAAGTATATTTAAAGCAAAATCTCTTTTATTAAGGAACAACCAACGTCCTTTAATTATTTAAAGTATAAAGTAAACACTCTTATAAAGGAAAACCAAGGTCCTTTAATTATTTAAAATATATTTAAAGTAAACTCTCTTTTAATAAGGAACCAAGTTCCTTTAAATATTTAATGAATATGTAAAATATATTTAAAGGACTTTGGGAACAACATTTACTTGACCGCAATATCTACTTGCCGAGTCACCACCTAACCTAGACGGCCGAACAAGCAAGATCGCTTTACAGGCAAGACAAATATTTGATAACACGTTGACACACAGCCAATAAACCCCGTCCATTGTTTTGCAATCTGCAGGAGATGGGAAAGAGGCAACACGCCATAACTCTAGTCGCGAACCGTTGGTCAACAGTTTG
>NC_089746.1:15867194-15869694 GCF_040412425.1 Macrobrachium rosenbergii
ATAACACATAAAACAACAAACCCAAAGAAGATAAGAAGATGCGTACTTGGGCGTTTTCCTCAAAGAAGAGCTTCAACAAATTGGGCTGTGGTCGAGGTTCCTCAATTAACAAGCCCCCTCCAACCGCCCCCCCCCCCAAAAAAAAAACCGACGAATCTCATTCTGGTGAAGAGACCAGCTCACTCTTCCGGTGGAAGGTGACGGGTGGGTGGGAGAGGTGGATCGGCGGGAGACGGGGGGAAGGGGGTTGCAAGGAATGGGCGGTTTCCGGTAATAAGATGGGAAGGTCGATCTTTCGACTCGGGGCGTGGGAACCTGAGGACCTTATCGACACCGCTGTGTCGATTCTCTAAGGAGAGGAGAAAGGATAGTGCACGCTTTTCAAGTACTTGCAACAATATTCTTCTTGTGAAGGATTTTGTGAGTTCTAGATATAATTGCAATATTGATACAGCCGATTTTGTCATCTCTAATTACATTTGCAATATCGACACAGCTGATCTTATAAGTAAATATAATACAAAATGGAGACAGTAAAGAAGATTCCTTACAGCAACTTATACACTCTTTAACATGATCTTTATCATGATCAACATGTTTGCAAGAAAATATGGCTTGCAATAGCAAGAAAACTATTCATGCATTGAACTTACCCCAGTTTTTTGTAGAAAGCAATTATTTTCATGCTATTTATATGCCCTTCTGCACCCAAAATAATTTCGTGGTTTGTAAAAAAACAATAATACGTAAATACATATATATAAATATAAAGAAAAATAAAGAAATAAAAAGATAAATATAAAATAAAAAAGAGAAATAAAAAGATAAAGAAATAAATAAAATAAAAAGATAAATAAATAAGTAAAAGTAGTTCTCTACCCCATCCCCAAAAAACTACGCCAGAACTCCTCTCCCTCCCTACCTCTCAAGAGGTACTCATGGCCCACGACGTGCCTCTTCTCTTCTGCCTGGGCAAAGTGGCACGCGTCAGTTTTACCTCTGCCCTAAAGCCTCCCCCTTGACTTTCCATCAAGTACTCCATGGAGGTTGTGAGCCTCAGAGTAGGTCGTTTCTTTACTCCATTTCTGTTCGAGAATTCTTAAACAGGAGGAAAATGTCTGCTTTCCTACATCAATCCCATGTGATTTGAGGGATCAAGTACATATTTTAATTTTCTGTAAAAGAAAACTATTGATATGGCAATTTATCTGCCCGCCCTCAGATCTTAAAAACTACTGGGGGGAAAGAAGGTTGCAAAGTGGTATGCTGATCATAAACCCTCCAATTACCAAACATACCAAAATGCAGCCCTCTAGCCACAGTATTTTATCTGAGGTTAAAGCCATGATCGTGCTTCTGGCACCGCACCAACACAGGCCACCACCGGGCCGTGGCTGCAAGTTTCATGGGCACCGGCTGAGAGTTTCATACAGCATTATACGCTGTACAGAAAACTCGATTGAGGCAAAGAAACTTCGGTGCATTTTTTACTTGTTTTACTTTTACAAATCAGCTCCTTACATTTTGGTGTTTTTACAAATCAGCTCTTTACATGTTGGTGTTTTTACAGTGTTATGGGCATAAAACATCGGCTAGTATTTTTACAGTGATAGCTGATGCTTTTACAGTGTTATCGGCATTAAACATCTGGTGGTGTTTGCAGTGTTATTGGCGTAAAACAACTGTTTGTGTTTTTACAGTATTATCAGCCAAAACACTGGGTGGTATGATTACATTGTTATCGATTTTAATTTTATCTCACGTCAAGAAAGATTTCCTTGATAATATTCTTTAATTTAATCAGCCTTTATCAGTCCTTCTTCTTTTGACATCACTCATAGTCAGGCACGAGACTCAACTCTCGAGTTTTATCAGTTAAAGCAACTGATAGGCACGATAAAAAGAATTATAACTTTAGTACCTTTTGTATGATAAGGAATTTCTCCGAGAGAGAGAGAGAGAGAGAGAGAGAGAGAGAGAGAGAGAGAGAGAGAGAGAGAGAGAGAGAGAGTATTACTTCACTTTTTTTGCGTAACTAATAGGCATCACAGCATCCGAGCAACAACAGGAAGAGAGAGAGAGAGAGAGAGAGAGAGAGAGAGAGAGAGAGAGAGAGAGAGAGAGAGAGAGAGAGAGAGACCCACATTCTTAAAAAAAAAAAAAAAAACTGCATTCATAGCAAATCACCTGAGGTTAACGAAACCTCATATTAATATTTTCCTGCCAAAAGGCTTTAACCTAACTTGTGGAAAACATGTCGAAAACATTTCTTCCACAAACGCTCAACTTGAGATTTCTAGTCCAGAGCAGCCTAGGTCGGAATTTTTTCATTTTGGGAGCTTGGCATTTCAAATGTGCCAACACAAATACCCAGGCATTTCAAGCTTACAAGAGGAAAAAAAATGTCCATTTCTTCTCATAAGGCGAGGAAATAGAAGCACATTTTTACCCCCTCATTCTTGAGGAGGGAGAAATTCATTTGATGCTGGATGAGAATACT
>NC_089746.1:15874694-15892194 GCF_040412425.1 Macrobrachium rosenbergii
ATAAGGTCATTCAGCACTGGAATGGAAATTGACAGTAAAAGGTTTGAAAGGCGTAACAGGAGAAAAACCTCGCAGTTGCACTATGAATCAATTGTTAAGAGAGGGTGGAAAGTAAGATGGAAGAAAGAGAATATGAAAGAAGGTACAGTCACAGGAACGAAAGAAGTTGCAGCTAGGGGCCGAAGGCACACTGCAAATAACCTTGAGTAATAATGCCTACAGTGCACCTCATGAGGTGCACTGACGGCACTGCACCCCCTACGGAGTTCAAAGTATATGGTGTTAATTAGGAAGAAATAAAAGGAGGTAAAGGGAAATATTTAAAAGAAGAGATCTCACTTATTAAAAGAGAAAAAAATAAATTAATAAATAGATAAAAATGTACCGGTATTAAAAGTGTAGTCTGTAGTATAGGGTCTTTGTTATTTATCAGAAAGGGCAGACCCTCAGAGTGTCTTTTAAATTACTTATCAGGAAAGGTAGACCCTCAGAGTGTCTGTTAAGTTACTTATCAGAAAGGCTAGACCCTCAGGGGGTTAACTATTAATCCCTGGAGTGTCTGTTAAATTACTTATCAGAAGGGCTAGACCCCTAGACTGTCTGTAAATTACTTATCAGAAAGGCTAGACCCCCAGAGTGTCTGTTAAGTTACTCATCAAAAAGGCTAGACCCCGGAGTGTCTGTTAAGTTACTTATCAGAAAGGCTAGACCCCCAGAGTGTCTGTTAAGTTACTTATCAGAAAGGCTAGACCCTCAGAGTGTCTATTAAGTTACTTATCAGAAAGGCTAGACCCCCAGAGTGTCTGTTAACCCCTAGAGTGTCTGTTAAGTTACTTATAAAGGCTAGACCCTCAGAGTGTCTGTTAAGTTACTTACCAGAAAGGCTAGACCCCAGAGTGTCTGTTAAGTTACTTATCAGAAGGCTAGACCTCAGAGTGTCTGTTAAGTTACTTATCAGAAAGGCTAGACCCTCAGAGTGTCTGTTAAGTTACTTATCAGAAAGGCTAGACCCCAGAGTGTCTGTTACGTTACTTATCAGAAAGGCTAGACCTCCAGAGTGTCTGTTATGTAAATTACTTAACAGAAGGGCTAGACCCCCAGAGTGTGTGTTAAATTAGGCTGGTTAGAATACACTTTTGAAAAGTGACTATATTGGAAATCCTTATACGAAATGCCTTCAATAAACTGAACAAAATAAACACGAGTTTATTAAACAATATCTCCTCCTCCCTGAACGCACTGAAATCATACAACTATGTCCCATACAGCGAATACCACCTGCATTATATGCAAATGCGTGATTTAATACACAGGGGCAGCGGTTAAGCAAAGACTGTGATTTTCGCTTATAAGAAGAAGGAGTTATTGCAATGACCAAAGGTTATGAAGTTTCTCATTTCGAATGAGGTACCTAAATAAGTTCTCAGCGTCCACAGTCACTGAAGATATTATACAGATAACATACATTACACATAGACACACATAATATTTATAGGCTATATATACATTATCATATAGCCTATATGTGTATGTGTATATATATATATATATATATATATATATATATATATATATATATATATATATATATATATATATATATATATATATATATATATTATATATATATATATAAAAACATATACATACGTAGACAGTTTGTTTTAAAAACAGGGCGATATTAATGAATAACTCCTACCATACAAATGACTCACGTATGCGTAATTATAATATGCAGGCCCATGTTTCGAAATTCTTTTCAAATCCCCAACTCTTTATTAAGAGCCTTCAAAACTTTTCTCTCTCTCTCTCTCTCTCTCTCTCTCTCTCTCTCTCTCTCTCTCTCTCTCCAAACACACGCACAAAGAAAAAACCTAAAAACAAAAATTAAAAAGCATTTGAGCCAGAACTCCTGTCAACTCTTTCAGACAGCCTCAGTGTACAGGCTAATATTACGACTTCATCGATAAACAATTAGCCTACCGTACATTGTTCATTAGGTTGTACATCAAATGGACATAAGTGGTGAAACTTTGATAAAACCAGTAATAATATGACGGAGAATTATTATTACAATAATTATTATTACATTAACAATATGAAGGAGTTTTATTATTAAGCTATGTCAAGGACCTGCATGCACAGAGCAACAAGATTTCATCAGCTCATGATTTCAGCTGGTACTGAGAGCACAAACAAACACACACATACACGTAGACATACACAAACACTTCCCATACCCTGTTAAAATAATGTGAAGGAGAATTATCAGTATGCCAAGGGCCTGCATGCACAAAACAACATCATTTCATCAGCTCATGATTTCAGCTAGTACTGAAAGCACAAACACATATATACAAACATACATGCACACACACACACACATGCCCTGTTTTCTGCTATCCCGACCAGCTCTCAAAGCAACGCCGACATGATACACAATATAAATTCGACTACAGACTCCAAGGGTACAAAAGGCGCGCGCGCGCGCAGACACACACACACAAAGGCAGCTCCGTCGTAATGCTTCAGTGCCCACCAGAATCCTGATAGTGGTTGGTATTGACTGAACGAACAAGAGGGTCATCAAATGGCTCAAGAAATTCATCTCTCTCTCTCTCTCTCTCTAAGGAAATCACTGCCCAGTGAAATGTAAAATAACCCAGGGTAATTGCATCCATCTGTGGTCAGGGTCACTGCAAAGACGAGTCTGTCTGGCTGTCTCCTCAAGAGCTTACTGCAGTAGACCCGATCTGTGGTTAGGGTCACTTCAAAGAAGAGTCTGTGTGGCTGATTCTCTGTCTTTATGTCTTTCTGTCTGTCTCCTCAAGAACTTCCTGCAGTAGACTCAATCTGTGGTCAGGGTCATTGCAAAGAAGAGCAGGTCTGTCTGTCTGTCTGCCTCCTCAAGACCTGACAGCAGCAACCCGAGCAGGTCTAAAGCAGGTCAGATTTCGTGCAGGATGGAATTGCCAGAACTCGACGCCTGGCCCGAGATAGGAACAACAACAGCGGTAATGACGATGACGACGACAACAACAATGACGGTTTGAGGACGGAAATAGAAATAGAAGAGAAAGAACGAGGCACTCTAATAATAGCCTCGCAGATATTGTTTCAAGAGGCATAAATAGCCTGACGCAGCAGTTTAGAGGATTTTAACCTTTCGTCTTTTATTTATGGAAGTTATTCAGTTGGACAGCGTAAGGCTGCCAGCTAAGATTAAGACTAGGTTACACCATGTCCAGAACTTTGTAGTCCTACTTTAGGTGATTCAAAGATTCCATTTTCTTACAGCAAGACCATATTAAATACCCTGACGCAGAAATCTGAACGATTTATTTACTAAATGAACCAATGGTTTAGCGTTAGGTTACCAGCAAAGATTAAGACCACACCATGTCCAGAACTTTGTACGGTAGTCTTACATTATAGGTAAAACGATTCAGAGACTCCTTCATTTCCTTGTACAGTAGTAAGACAACCTGGCCAGCTTCAAATAAATGATTTAATAATATATGCGGCACGCAGTCTGCCTTAACAATGAAGGAAAATTCATGAATAATGAAAATATTGTGCCTCTTCATGACTTCACTTCGATCGTCATGCGCTACATCTATAAATATACAGTAGATGGTTTACGTAACTCTCTCTCTCTCTCTCTCTCTCTCTCTCTCTCTCTCTCTCTCTCTCTCTCTCTCTCTCTATATATATATATATATATATATATATATATATATATATATATATTATATATTTATACATGTATTTCATATAGGCCTAGATAGATGGATAGATAAACAGATACAAAGAAACTAACAAAAACATAATATATAACGACTGAACGACAATATCCTATAAATACCAAAGAATAACAGACATACTACGAAACAGACAGATCCAGCATATGCAAAAAAAAAAAAAATCTCAAACAAAACAGTCATAGCAGGGTATTCAGAAAGAGCAACAATCCGGAGGAAAGTGAAAACAAGTAAAAAATGCGCTGAAGTTTCTTTGGCGCAGTCGAGTTTTCTGTACAGCATATAATCAAGGCCACCAAAAATATACCTATGTTTCGGTGGTCTCGGTATAGGCTTATGCTGTATGAGCCGTGGCCCATGAAACTTTAACCACGGCCCGGTGGTGACCTGTCCTAAATCGTTGCTAGACGCACGATTATGGCCAACTTTTACCTTAAAAAAAAAAACTGAGGCTAGAGGGCTGCAATTTGGTATGTTTGATGATTGGAGGGTGGATGATCAACATACCAATTTGCAGCCCTCCAGCCTCGGCAGTTTTTAAGATCTGAGGGCGGACAGAAAAAGTGCGGACAGAAAAAAGTGCGGACGAACAGACAAAGCCGGCACAATAGTTTCCTTTTACAGAAAACTAAAAAGCCAAACCTCAACATTAACCCCACATAAATCCAAGATTACAGAAATCCCAGAATATTAATCTCCTCAGAATAACTCAGAAATCCGAACAGGAAACAATGCAATTGGAATACCTTACAGGTACACATAAACAGAGAGAGAGAGAGAGAGAGAGAGAGAGAGAGAGAGAGAGAGAGAGAGAGAGAGAGAGAGAAGCTGGAATACCTTACAGGTACACACACACACACACACACAAAAAATTGGAATACCTTACAGGTACACACTCGGAGAGAGAGAGAGAGAGAGAGAGAGAGAGAGAGAGAGAGAGAGAGAGAGAGAGAGAGAGAGAACGCAGTGGAAACAACTACTACACACAGCTCCTACTCCTGTATATTGAAGGGGATCGACCATTCCACTGCAATGTATCGATGGGGAGGGGAAAAAAAAGTAAGCTAACATTGGTCGGTTGTTGCATCCCATATCCCCTCAAATCGGGTCCCCCTTGGTCATTCTTGCAACGCGCTTGCAAAACGGGTCGACTGTTTTGTTCGTGTCCTCAGAAGCAGCAGCAATTGCTCTGGGGAATATACATGCACTATATATACATATATATACATATATATATATATATATATATATATATATATATATATATATATATATATATATATATATATATATATATATATATATATATATATATACACATACATACATACATACACACACACACACACACACACACACATATATATATATATATATATATATATATATATATATATATATATATATATATATATATATATATTATATATATATATACTGTGTATGTACGTATGTATGTACAGTATGTACATATATTCCCCAGAGAAATTACACACACACACACACACACACATATATATATATATATATATATATATATATATATATATATATATATATGCATGTATGTAGTATGTATCTATAATTATAGCTTTCCTACAACCTAACGGATGGGCCCCGTGGGAAAGGTAACCAAACTTGCTTAGCTAGTTCTTTCGATATTTGCAACTGATAGTAGAAGACTAATTTCTTATCCTACCAAAAACCAGGCAGAACTGATATTAGCAAGGAACTTTGATGTCTATCAATAGGAATGTATAGTATTGTTTATTATAAAGTTTACGAATTTTTAAGACATCAAAAATATTTAATAAGGAAATTGTCTAGAAGTGGATGAAACGGTTCAGTCCAGAGTATTTTGACAAGCATGTGTAATTAAAACATTTATGTTAGCCTACATGAACTGAAATTTATGCAGTAGGCATTTATAAGTTTATTACCGTACGTCTTAAATGCTTATGGAAGGGTTTGCATATGTAGGCTACAATAAGCAGTTCGTTGTATTAAATGCTTATGTAAGATTGTACACATGTACAGCAGGCCTATGTAGCATGTCTGCAGGTTTTTTGAATGCACAGTAATCTATATAATTAAATTATCTAAACTGATTCATCAATCCACGGACAAGCTAGCTCATAGCTAGTTCATACATGCTGAACACGTATTTAAGCGTATATATAAGTATGCAACATGAATACACTCATGCACTGGATATTCACATTTACGTCATCTGTCAGTACTAACCGCCATCTGATCACGCGAGAACAAACAACAGAAGAAAAACATGAATCAAGATAATGGAAAGAAAATCGCGATAAGTAATCCTAAAAACCAGTGGCCCGCAGAGGCCATTCACTGTCTCCTCAGATTAAAAACCTTTCCTTATAATCCAAGAAGAATAAGAGACAAAAAAAAAATTATCCAGAGACAATGTATACCGTTTCAGAGGTCTCCTCCTCCCTAACCCCCATCTCCCTATCCCCCTCCGTCCTACCTCTCCCCCTCCCGCCTACCTCTCCTCCCACCTCCCTCCTCCCCTCGGGGGGGATTAGGACTTATCTATTACCATACGCAACTGCATTAGGCTCGTGCATTGGGCCATGGTCAGGCCTAACGCCGGTTTTAAATTGAAAAGCTCTCCCCGTCTGTCTGTCTGTATGTCTTACTCGTTCTTTTCTGTCCCTCGCCCTTCCGGATCTCTCTGTCTGTCTGTCTCCCTCATTCTTCTACGTATCTGTCTATTCTATCCATACTGCCAAAATCGAGGCGTTAAATATTTATTGATTATAGGCCATATATTCTTTCTCTCCTTGATCTATCTGTCTCTCTTCCGTATTCGTCTCCACATCTTTCTATCTTTCAATATTGACAAATTAAGGCGTTATATAATTATTCTTTATAAATAGTTATATATTTGATCTTTATAACTATTCTTTCGCTCCCTGGTCTATTTGTCAGTCTGAATGTGTCTTCCTCATTCTTCTCTATTTATCTATCTCCTATCTATCTATCTATCTATCTATCCATATTTACCAAATCGAGAATTATACAAATTTTGACCATAAAATACATCGGACATCCCCTTAAAAATATAATTTTGAATAATATCCAAATCAAACTACTGAAGGCACAAACTAAAAAAGAAAGATTACGGCCAAATCGAATGGCTATTTTAAAAAGAGGGAATAAAAAAGTTATATAGGCCTACATTTTGATTATAAAATATATCAGGCATCCCCTTAAAAATATTATCATTTTGAATGATATCTAAATTAAATTACAGAACCAATAAATTAAATAAAAGAGAGAATAGCCAAATCGAAGTCCTATCACAAAATATCAAAAAAGAAAAACCAAAAAAATGAAAAACAAGTAGCCTACTCAACGAATGAACTAAAAAAAAAAAGAGAGAGTACGACCAAATCGAAGGCCTATTACAAAAGAAAAAAAAGATAAAAAAATGAATAGCAAGGGACGCGGCCCCCCTCGGAATAAGGACACATCCACGCCATCTTTTGGCGGCTGAGGAAACCGTGCGCAAAATAATCTCCCGAACCCCCGAGGCAGACAGCCATCGAATTTCTTAAAGCACTCCAACCATTATGGAAGGATGATGATGAAGACACGACTCAGAGGAATAGGGTTTTTTTATAGTTTTTTTTTTTTTTGCTTCTGTTTACGTGCTATCAGGCAAATTTTGCGAGGTTGCGCATGCGCGTATGTGTGATTGAGTGCTTCCTTGTGTAAGATAAAGACAGAAAGAAGGATAAGCAATTAACTGGATGATGTTGACGGAGACACGACTGAGGAAAATTTATTTATTTATTTATTTATTTTTTGTTTGCGTTGGGTCAGGTAAAACAAAATTCTCGAGCGTGTGTGTGTGTGTGTGTGTGCGCGCGTGTGTGTGTGTGCGCGCGCGCTTGCTTAAGATAAAGATAAGCACTCCAACCATTACAGAAGGACGATGATGTTGATGATGAAGACACGACTCAAAGGAAAAAAAAATTTTTTTTTTTTTTTTGCTTTTGTTTGCGTGGGGTCAGGCAAAACAGTCCGCGAGCAAGAAGCGCGTGCGTTCGTGTGACTGACTGCTTACTTGCTTGTGTACGACAGAGTCAGAAAGATGCACACTAAGGAATTAACATCCAGCTCTATCCGTTAAGGAGGAAAGTTGAAAGTCCAAAAATCACTTACAAAAACATTTATGTTACTGAAAAGAGCAAGCACGCGCGTGCGTTTGAGTTATTGATTGCTTGCTTGCCTGTGTAAGATACAGAGAGAAATATGCATAAGCAATTAACATCCAATCCTACAAGTAAAGGTGAACAGTTGAAAGTCCAAAAAATCACTTACCAACAAAAAAAAGTCAATAGGTTCCTGGGATGATTCATAAAGCAATTTGAGAAAACAAACACAAAAATTAACGGAATACCATGAGAGGAAAAGGAGCGGATCGGAGCGGAGCAGAGAGAGAGAGAGAGAGAGAGAGAGAGAGAGAGAGAGAGAGAGAGAGAGAGAGAGAGAGAGAAGCTGGCAGTTGGCTCGCTGAGGTTCCTCCCAAAAATGAATTATTTCGAAAAGCCATCGACTTCAAGACGCCCAAGAGGGACTTACTCATATCTCTCTCTCTCTCTATACTCATATGTTATTAATTTCATAAAGATACCCAATTGCCCTGTGTAACCAAAGCTCCAGAAAGGTAAATGGGATGACTGTATATATATCAGTTTTAAGCCTGTGTGAGAGAGAGAGAGAGAGAGAGAGAGAGAGAGAGAGAGAGAGAGAGAGAGAGAGAGAGAGAGAGAGAGAGGCAAATGTGATGATAGTGTGTACTTGCTTTAAATCAGTGAGAGAGAGAGAGAGAGAGAGAGAGAGAGAGAGAGAGAGAGAGAGAGAGAGAGAGCGCTAGTAGTCCACCAAGCCAAATAATGCAAATAAATTTGAAGAGCAGGCGATTCCGACGAATTAAAACCCGGCTCCCTATTAATTTATGTACATTTAATAGCGAAGAGTAGGCTAGGCTACGCGTATACGACTCGCATAAAGTACACGAACACTGCATTTAATCTAATATAATTCACTGCCTCAGTCAAACACAATGATATAACGCCGGGCCTTTCGCGTTAAAGCTGAAATTTACTTATTACAAGAGTGGCGAAGTCTATTTGCATAAGAGCGTAATTAATAATCAAATGTAATACATGTCATGAACGAGTATTTTGATTTCCATCGCTAGGATTACTATGCAACGATGTTTATCCAGCAGTGCTGGAGCGAAACGAGAATTCGCTTGCTCAGGAAAAGTTGAGCGATTCGCTCGTTGCAACAAGGAATCGCTTGGCGATTGCAGGTTGCAAGATTGTGAGGTGGCGGTATGAACACTGATTAATATTTTTTTATACACAAACACACAAACCCACACAACCACACACACACACATACTCGTATATATAGCCTATGTGTATATATACAGGCCTATAGGCCTATATATATATATATATATATATATATATATATATATATATATATATATATATATATATATATATATATATATATATATATATATATACATACATATAATGTGTATATATATATATATATATATATACATACATATAATGTGTGTATGTATATAGCCTATGTATATATATGGCATTATTTGGAGGCTATCTTTTTCTTTAGACTTGGAATCAGTCTATACTTCTTTCTATCGTCAGGCAAGCTTCTCAGGAATAATTTTCTTTTTTTTATTCAAGAGAAGCTTGCCTATTCCTAAGAAGCTTGTCTGAAGAGAAAAAGAAGTATAGACTGATTCAAAGTTTAAATAAAAAGATAATCCCTGAAAATAAGTCTATATACATATATATATATATATATATATGTATGTATGTATATAAAATATATAGCCTATGGCAGTAATCTATGCTATTTGTTAAGGCTTAGTGGGTTTATATAGTCATACATTTGGTGAGGACGATCCCAGAAGGTAACTCGTATAAAACGTCTACACAAATAGGCTAACCAAGTATTTTAAGGACAAAACCGATTTTGGTAAAAAAAAAAAAAAAAAAAAAAAAAAACTAACAGGCTGTCTATTCGGGCGAAAGGATATCTATCCTACAGATGAAAAACAACAGACATAAAAAAAATCCGCACCTGTCCCAAGCCAGAGAAAATAAAAACCTCTTACCTGGAATTTTCTGAGAAAGCAACTCTCTATAAAAATGAAAAGGTTTCGAGAATCTTACAGCAGGGTTCCGTACTCAGCAGTACGTTAAAATAAAAAACAAAACAAAAAATAAAGTATCAGATGAACCAGGCGTCCACGGATATTAATCCTTCTTGGTTCAGTGTTTCACAGCCTTGTAGTGGTCACAGCTATTATTGATCTAATCACCTCAAGGTCACGGAGAGCTAAAATAAACTTGAAAATTTCTTATGACGGTTGACTGAAATATTGTAATCCGCGTTGAGATTACGTCATCCATACAGATTTCGTTAATACGATTGAATTAAAACCTTTATAAGTGTAAATCTACCTTTTTGATGATTTACCTTGATCTAGGCATATTCATTAATATCTTCTTTCTGTGGTCTTTTTCCACATGAATAAAACTTGTTCTTCTCATGAATGAGGAGACATTCCATGTTTCTTTTATATAATTTTTTTAACCTATTTTCAATTATAATAACAAAAACATAACCATCTCTTTACAACTATCTGCCAGAGACACATTTATAAGTTTCTTTTAGAAGGATATTTTACCCTTTTTAGTTTTCTGAAAAGAAAACTACTGTGCCGGCTTTGCCTGTCCGTCCACACTTTTTTCTGTCCGCCCTCAGATCTTAAAAACTACTGAGGCTAGAGGGCTGAAAATCGAAATGTTGATCTAGCCTCAGTAATTTTTATTTTAGTTAAGGTTAAAGTTAGCCATAATCGTGCTTCTGGCAACGATATAGGCCATGCCACCACCGGGCCGTAGTTAAAGTTTCATGGGCCGCGGCTCATACAGCATTATGCAGAGACCACAGAAAGATAGATCTATTTTCGGTGGCCTTGATTATACGCTGTACAGAAAACTCGACTGCGTGAAGAAACTTCGGCGCATTTTTCACTTGTTGAATTCTGATAACAATAACATCACCAACTCTTCACAATTAGCCTATCCGGTGTTCAGGGACATTTATAAGTTTCTTTCAAAAGAATATTTTACCCATTTGAAATTCTGGCAACAATAATATAACCAACTCTTTATGATTATTTGTAACTCAGGCACATTTATAAGTTACTTTCATAAGAATGATTTACCATTTTTGAATTCTGATAGCAATAATGCAACCATCAAAACATCTCTTTGCAATTACTATCCGGCGCACAGGGACATTTGTAATCTTCTTTCCTATGAATATTTTACCCTTTTTGAACTCTGGAAACAGTATATAATGCAACCAAAATTTCAAAATTAATTGCCTCTCAGGGACATTTATAATTTTCTTTTATAAGAATATTAACCCATTTTTGAGCTCTGGTAACAGTAATGCAACCATCTCTTCCCAATTATTTGTCACTCTGACACAAACATATAGGCTATACATCTCTTTGCAATAATTTTGTGCACAGGGACATTTATAAGAATGTTTTACCTTGTTTGAATTCTGATAACAATAATATACGGTAGCCAAAGTTCCAAAATTATTTGACACTCAAACACAAACACATAGCCTACATCTCTTTGCAATAATTTTTGTGCACAGGGACATTTATAAGAATATTTTACCCTGTTTGAATTCTGTTAACAATAATACAATCAAAATTCCAAAGTTGTTTGACACTCAGACACAAACACATGCCTACGCCAGTGTTGCTAATTATGCAGCCAACCCTAAGCAACGCCACGCCTCCTGTGACAGATCCCTAATCATAAAGTTTCCCCAAGTCCCCACTTAACTGCATCAGGCGCTGCTTAATACTCTGACCTACAGGAAATAGGACCCCTTAAAAGGGTAATGGTGGGGGGGGTCAATTCACCGCCCCCACCCCGAAGAAATTTTAGGATAGAACTTATTACGCGAAATGAGAGAGAGAGAGAGAGAGAGAGAGAGAGAGAGAGAGAGAGAGAGATAGAGAGAGAGAGAATTAAAGTTGTGTCTCATATTAAGGAGATTATGAGTCGGCTGGTATTGTTATGAAGAACAAGATTTGATTGATTTATGGTTCCTTAAACTGGCGTCACAACGTCCAGGTTTGAAGTACTACAGGGTTAATAACAGTGAATGAATAACAAAATCAGAAAGAAATAAAGCCCAAATAACATGATAACAATAAGATAACAGTGACCTAAGATACTCTAAATAGTGTTGAATAAAAAGGCGGATTTAGGCTCATTTTAAACCCACCTTCCTCAGAGATATATATCTACGAATAGAGAAGTCCTGGGAGGGGGGGGAGGTTAATGATCTCTAAGGAAAAGGAGTGGGGGAGGGAGGATTAGTGATTAAGGGGAAGGCCAAGGAGCCATGGGGTGAGAGTTTAAAGGTTAAGTGGTATCCTGCACCCAAAGGAAACCTTATGGTTGCATCCTTCCAGGATATTCCAGTTATCAAAAAGAGTAATACTTCCGCGGAGAGATTAGGCTATAATGTGTAGTAGAGTCAGGGCGTGAGAAAATTTTATAATATTCTCTCTCTCTCTCTCTCAGAAGAGAAGAGAAGCAACTCTCTCTCTCTCTCTCTCTCTCTCTCTCTCTCTCTCAGCCAAGAGAGGAGAACCGACCACCACTCGTGCAATTTTATATCCTTTAAAAAGTTTCACACAACCCAACAAAGTCGCTAACGACTCATCTTTCCCCCCTCCACCTGCATATATGCAAGTGGGGGGGGGAAGCAGGGGGATGGGGTAAAAATGCATAGGCGATGGGGTAGTGGTTCTGGTGGTGGCGTGGGGGAGGGGGGTTGGTTAAAAATGCATGGAGGTTGGTGGGGGTGGTTAGGTGTGAGGTGGCATATGATGCTGGCTGGTTAAGATGAGAAGGTGGTGGGTGGGTGGGGATGAGGAAGGGGGAAGGGGAGGGGATTGGAAGGACGAGGGGAGGGGAAGGGGAGGAGGCTGATAAGAGTATAGGGCAACTCAGAGCGCGAGTAAATATCTCATATTCTTTACGTCCTTGAATGGGACACCCCCAACATCCCCACCCCGAAATTTTCGCACCCAAAACTTAGCCCCCCCCCCCAGAATAAAACAGACAGAAGACAAGAGAGAATAAAGGAAAAAGATATGAAAAAATAAAAAAAATAAATCTCACTTGGGGAAGAAAGACGAGGCAAGAGCAATAATAAGCTCCCTTGGTGCAATTCCCGAAGGTGCTTTGCCTGACATTGTAATCTAAGCACGACATTCTTATGCACATATATACACTCACTGAATGGAGAGAGAGAGAGAGAAAGAAATAAAACTATATTCTTAGAGATGAGAACATGTCTACAGCTACTGGAGATTTAGCCTATATCTTAATCGTATTATTATTAGTTTCAAACGAAACTAATAATAATAATAACAATAATAATAATAACAACAACAACGACGACAACATCAACAACAAAAAATGTACCATAACGATTTTGAATCAGTTTAGGCTATGAGCTGTTCTCAGCTTTCGTATCCCAGAATTCGAGGTCAAATCGTATGTATCCAGTTGCCAAAAAAAAAAGGGAAAAAAAAAGGGAAAAAATACGACCCAGGTTCACTGGCAATGAAATGTATTAATGATACATGTATCATGTATCCCTGTCAAATTAAACAGATTTGAAAACGAGCCCCCTTGGGTGCAGGCGGTGGGTGGATGGCCTGTTATATATTATTTTACCGGACCTGTTAGCGGTGTGTTATTATACGTTTAGCCTAGGTGGATTTCAGTAAGGTCATTTCTTAATGTGTATGTATTTATTATGTATATATATATATATATATATATATATATATATATATATATATATATACGAGTATATATATATATATGTCTGTATTTACACAAATTAATTATAATTCCTTTAACATCCCTTTAATTCTGTAATGTATATATAATATATAATATATATGTGTGTGTAAACTATTTATAATCTTGTAAAAAATCTAAGTAATTCCTTTAATAAATTTAAAATTCCTTTAATTTTGTAAAAAAAAAAAATTATTTAATTCCTTTAGCCTAATGTTATATACTTATATATTGAAAACAGATATCCCCTCTCCATATAGGTATCTCAACTTTCAGATTTTAAATACAGGAAAGAAACTGGTAGAAGTATCAAACGTAAGATTAAAAAAAATAATTAAATAAACAGATTACCCAATGCCCAAGAACAGGCCCAGCCCATTAGGCTATAATGCCCACTAAAACTAACAGCAGCTACAATAATAATCACCAACATGAGCGAAATTAATTCAATGTTTGGCTGCATTAATGCATCAAACAATGTTCCCCCAATCTACTCACCAACAAAAAAAAATTATTAATAAAAAAAAAATTATAATGGCCATTACTAACAGCGATGCTGCCATTTTCACGAGATCAAAAATTGCATCACCGGATCACTCCACATTCAACTCGATTATCATAATCATCGTCAGCCGCTGCGCAAAACGTCGTTAGTATATTAAAACCAAAGATATATATGAAGCAATACACTTACCAATGAAGTCAAATTAGTCGAATTCATCAGCATCACTCTCATTAATATTTGGCAAAGCCTGTGTGTGGCCAGCGAATTCATCTCGTGTCAGTGATGCTGGGATGGGGAGTGGGTGGGAGATGGGAAGGGGAGGGGAGGGAGTCTGTCAGAAATGACGTTAACCCGGGCCAAATTGAATTCATCTTAAGACGAATAATGATATTAACGCTATTAGGTGCGCCCAAAGTGAATACAGAATATCGCCACTTGAGGCAATTACGGATTGATCTGGGGCAAAAGCATTTTGGAGGCCGGTATGATGCTACGTTTGTCTCGCTTTAGCAATTACATATATGTGATTTTAGACTCATTTACTTGTGTATGTACACATAAATACATACATTCATTCATACATACATGAATGAATGTATGTATTTATGTGTACATGCACAAGAAAATGAGTATATATATATATATATATATATATATATATATATATATATATATATATATATATATAATTCGTATGGGTAGGTATGTGGATGGATGGTAAAACCACTAAACATTCTGACAAGTACGAGTATATATGGCCAATTTTTAAAAATTTTTAACCAACATAACGTGCATAATTTTTTTTCCATTTATTACACAATTATAATGTTATAACCCCACGTTAATTACTCTAATCAAGGTATGGCTGGAACACAACTAATCTGTGGGTTTACTTTTTCATAGATTCCTTCAAAAAAGTTGTCCAAGTGGTCATTCATTCCATAAGAAAAACGTAAAGGAAAATAATTTCGAAGATAAGACTCACAATTCATGGTATAGTATTTTAGGTGCATTTAATGGTACTAGTTTGCACGTGCATAAATTTATCATAAAACAATGATAGAAACGAAAACTTTGCTTGGGCATATGGTGCCATCACTTGGGGGATACTGTAATTACTGTACTTATCCACGAATTACTTGTACCAACGAAATGCTTTTACTTTTTAATAAGTGTTAAATTATCTCTCAGGCGCACTCAACAGTAAGTTACGTTTTAATACATGTTAAACTATCTCTCAGACACTCTTAAGAGATGTTACTTTTTAGTAAATGTTGAACTATCTCTCAGATCTTCTCAACAGAAATTACTCTTTAATAAATGTTAAACTATCTCTCAAACACTCTCAACAGAAGTTACTTCTTAATAAATGCTAATCTCTCAGGTACTCTCAAAAAGGTTACTTTTGAATAAATCTTAAACAATCTCTCAGACGCTCTCAATAGAAGTTACCTTTTACTAAATGTTGAACTATTTCTCAGATACCTTAAGACAAGTTCAGCCTTCATTTTATAGCAGCAATTCTAAACCATTCATGCACTCTCAAAAAAGCATAAAAAACACGAGTTTTAGTAAAATTTTGTGCAGTCCCTCTAGATTTAGTACAATTTAGTACAATCCCAGGCCGGATGCGTACACACCAAATTACGTCCACCTGGGATGTGGAACAAGTCACGCACCAGGGCGCACTTTGTCAAATTTCCCACGGTGCACATTTATTTTTCCCCCTCCTTCCCCTCCCAACCCCCATCCTCCTTCCGTTATAAACATCTACGATTATTCTAATACTCTTCTACGTACATACCTTCATTCCATCTAGGTGTGTGCGTGTATATATATATATATATATATATATATATATATATATATATATATATATATATATATATATATATATATTATGGAAACTTTCTCTCTCTTTGTATATATGTGTGTGAAACAACTCTCTCTCTCTCATATATATATATATATATATATATATATATATATATATATATATATATATATATATATATATATATATATATACATACACACACAGTATGTATGTGGAAAGTAATCTCCCTCTCTCCCTGCAAGATATAATTCCTTCCATCTTGTCGTACACGTTACAAACATCTAGGCTATTATCATTACAACTCCTACATACCTTCTTTCCATCTCGGTATTTCAGGGCACCTTCGATGAGCGTATTATCAACCATAGTTATATCACCAAGGTCACATATTTTTCATGAGGAAAAAAAAAACACTACACACACCACTCTCGCAAATCAAACTTTTTCCCCTACTACTTGCGGGCCACTGAGAAAACCTCCCACTGTCGCAGACAGACAGACCTTACTTCACACGCCACAACTGGACACTGAGATAACTTCAACGCTGCCACGGCGACTCGACCCCGCGAAGCATCTCGCGTCGCCTGCCAGATGTACGATACGGTCCGGCGGCCTTCCTCCTCCTGATGGCGATGATGATGATGATCCATTGACTGACTGACTGACTGACTGTTGGACTTAAGACTTGACTGATTGGACTGTTACTGGTTTTTCTGTTTTTGACTATTTGGTTTAACATGGCGGACTTGCAGTCTGTTGGACTGTCTATTATATGGCAGGATTGGATGTTTAATTGTGATTGATAGATAGGTAACGGGAATGAGTATAGTTTATTGATATATATATATATATATATATATATATATATATATATATATATATATATATATATATATATATATATATATAATAATGTGTGTGTGTGTGTGTAAGCTAGAACATTCCATCAGGTTTCTTATAAAAGAAAATAGTCGTTCTCACGGCTACTGTGTATCGCGCGGAGTGACTATATTATAGTCCCATTCCTTTGTACGTCAGTTGTTTTATATTGTTACTACGGCATTTTGGGAAGTATCAGAAAATTTTGGCAATTCTGGTTAGAGTGCTCTCTCTCTCTCTCTCTCTCTCTCTCTCTCTCTCTCTCTCTCTCTCTCTCTCTCAAATGATTAGCTGTTAATAAGTCTAATGTTCACTGATTTAGACCGTAGTTGGGGATTTAAACGCTGTTATTCCAGTTGACCGTAATTCATGCAAGTAAAATTAAGGGAACACAAAGGAAGTGAATAAATGTGTGAAAGCAAAGGGTGGAGGGTAAAAAGGGAAGAAGTGGAATATAAAGGAGAAAAAAGAAAAAATCAAAGAAAAAAGGAGGAAGTCAGTTTATTGGACTAACGCTGAA
>NC_089746.1:15897194-15969694 GCF_040412425.1 Macrobrachium rosenbergii
TCTGACATTTCCAGTGTTCATGCTGTTTAGTCTAAAGCATAGATTTTAAATTTCACAAATGAATTAATTTGCTATTGCAGTCATTCTGTAGTCTTGTAGTATGAACTGATTTTTCATCGTTAAATGTAGTAGGTCTGGTTCGAGTGCCATTTTTCATACATCTTTTATAACCTAATTGATATATTAAGTTATTAGATTTTCACATAATCTGTCTCTGAATGAAACAGAATACAATCATTAAAAAATCTAATTGCATTGTTCTCTTAACTGACATATTTTGACAACCAGGTAAAGGTGCAATGTATACGCTGACTTACCAAATAGTTATGTTTGGATATTCCATTAAAAGAGTTTTCCTTTTGGTTGGCACGATTTATTAAGAGATATAAAGACATCATTATAATTTCACATAATTGCTGAAGAGTTGAGACAAAGTTGAAGAAAATTCTTAGTATCGTCAAATCTTGTTTTTTTCATTTCATGAATTCTTTTATAATATATATATATATATATATATATATATATATATATATATATATATATATATATATATATATATATATATATATATATGTATATATGTATATCCACAGTTTTATTCTATAATACACTAAATACACCATCACTTGTAACATTTACTTCAAAATGTCTGTGCAGGTTAATTTCCATTTCCATTTATTTCATGAACTCTCTTCATATTTATTAAAGTCGTAAAGAGTACTTGGCTTATCAGTTATACAGTGTACTCCGCAGTTCCTTTTTATAATATTCTAAGTATACCATTGTTTGTAACATTTACGTCAAAATGTCTATGCAACTTAGTTTCCATTTCCGTTTATTTCACAAACTCACATATTAGAACGTTGCAATTTTGTAGTGGCTCAAGTTGGTTTTCCTTTCTCCTATCTTTCTCACGAAGTTCTTCCAACGAGAACTTTCTGACTTCAATTTGCCCTTGCAACTCCTGCTAACATTCGCTTGCGACTTTCCATCGTCGCAGACACTTTGACAAGGGGATGAAGTTAGAATGTAGAAAGCAAATGATACACAAAATAGGAACTTAAATTTACCACTATTTTCGTAAAGGTTAATTAGCTGCATACTGTGTCTTACTTAATCTAGGTTTTCATAAATGATACCCTGTATGAACTTGTAAACGTTAAGACCGTTAATAATACAGTGCATCATTTATGAAAGCGTAGACTTATAGTGCCACATAGTATAAACTAACTAACGTTAATGACAGTCGCGGTGGTTTAAGATCTTATTGCGTGTATCATTTGATTTCTCTGTTTTAACTCCTTAATGGACAAGTCGATGTCATAGGTCGACGCCACAGGTCGATGTTATAGGTCGACTTCATAGGTCGATGTCATAGGTCGATGTCATAAGTCGATATGATAGGTCGATGTCATAGGTTGATCTGATAGTTTCGATGTCATAGGTCGATCTGGTAGATCGATGTCTTGGGTCGATGTTATAGGTCGACGTAGCTCTTCGTTGGGCGAGTCGGTAGAGCTGTGGACTGGCACTCGCTAGGCCCAAGTTCGAGTCTCCGGCCGGCTGATGAAGAGTTAGAGAAATTTATTTCTGGTGATAAAAATTCATTTCTCGCTATAATGTGGTTCGGATTCCACAATAAGCTGTAGGTCCCGTTGCTAAGTAACCAGTTGGTTCTTAGCCACGTAAAATAAGTCTAATCAGCTCAGTGGTCTATAGCTAACTTATAGGTCGACGTGTCAGAACTTCTGAATATAATGTTTTCATTTGACGTCGAGTTTCGACCGTCGAGGACGTGCTATTGCACAGTATGTGGGCCATTCTCATTCACCCACCAGGAAACAGAGCCCAAATTAGGCAGCAGGCAGTGGTAAAAGAATTCTTCTACTTCTTCTTCTCGCGAGTTCTCAAGAGAGCTTTTGTCAATGTTCTGAAAGCTCTTTGCCACGTTGAGGAAAAAGCTCATGAATTAATTTGCGTTTAAAGTAACTAGGACTATGACAGTTCCTTTGTCTCAATATATATATAAATATGTGTGTGTGTGTGTGTGTGTGTGTGTGTGCGCGTGTGTATTATACATATATGCACACATATATGTATAATATACACATATTTACGTACATGCATACATATATCGTATTTATACATATATATATATACATGTGTGCATGTGCGTAAATATGCACATATATATGTATATATACACATATATACGTAATGAATACATATACCGTATATATACGCATATATATATGTGTGTGTGCGTGTGTGTAAATATGCACATATATGCATATATACACATATATATGTACATGCATATATATATATATATATATATATATATATATATTATATATATATATAGATAGATAGATAGATAGATAGATAGATAGATAGATATACGGTATATATACATGCATGTTTATAAAGTTGCAAGGTACCACAGTAAAAATAAAACAATGCATAAATCCTAATCGGCTTCACTCAATTTAGTTCAAACATTCGAAAGCACTGACAGCACAGTAATAGAAATTTGAATCCTACCTGCTTGCGTGGCAGTACAAACAAACATTGGGACAGCTGGAAGGAATATTACGTAGGAGAAGCTCTGACGTCATTTATTGACGAGGATAAGTTCGGCATTAACAAATCTTGCTTTTCGTAAGCACCTGAATCTGACACCTGTGCTATTTCTTAATGTCGAGAGAACTGACCTAATCGAACTCGTGTGTCTATCTATATATATATATATATATATATATATATATATATATATATATATATATATATATATATATATATATATATATGTTCATATATATATATATATATATATATATATATATATATGTATATATATATATCAAGAGAGCTAAGAACATGCCAGTGATGGGGGTGTTGAGTGTGGGGCGTCAGCGGATCAGATGGATGGATATGGTGAGGAGGGATATGGGTGAGGTGGGACTTGGGGAGGAAGATGCAAGGAATTGAAATGGATGGAGAATGTTAACTCAGAGCGGCCGACCCTGCTATACAAGGTCGAAAGAAGAAAGAGATGTAAATACATTATATATATAATATATATGTATATATATGTGTGTGTTATGTACTGTATATATATATATATATATATATATATATATATATATATATATATATATATATATATATATATATATATATATATATTTATTGTGTGTGTGTCTGTGTATGCATACAATCTGTATTTCTTTTTCTTAACATATTCCGTGATTTTTTTCTGCTGAATCTCTCCATAAGGTAATATACAACTTCAATTTTTATATTTGTTTTAGCTCAATTCTAGTCTTTCCATTTATAAGATTTTTAAACAGGTTCTAAAGCAAGCCTGCACAGTGCTTTCGAGTATTTCAAATTTCCCGTTTTTTCAACTATAATATTTGACCATTGTTAATTATGCCGATGAATATAGAATTCTTTTTTACAATATTGTCACGAGGAGATATTATTGACTTCTCATGTATTTTGTTTAATGTTTTTAAGATGCTAAATAAAAAAAAAATAAATGAAGTTACCAACCCAACAGCTTTGGCTAATACCAAAAGAAAATTGAAGAATTAGTATTTGCTGAATAATACTGAATCATTAATATGATTCAGTATTACCCATTATATTCTTTACTTTTTAGGACGAAGACAGAACATTATCTCTATTTAGAAAACCAGTTAATAATGAAAAGACTGAGAATGATTTGAAAGAGTAATCTTGTTAATAAGCAATTTTTTGCTGCAAAGCATTTTTCCATAGATAAAAAACTAAAAAAAAAAAAAATAATAACTAACAGTGAATATGCCTCGCTGTCGAACTTCTCAGTTCCAGTGGTCCTTTATTCCTCACACCGTTGGACTGTGGAACAGCCTCCCAGAGGAAGTCGTGCAATTGGAACTTCAGAAGTTCAAGCGAAGGTACATTGCATTATTACCCTAACACTATTCTCCTTGCATTTTAATACATTTTTAGCTGTTTGTTAATTTATTAATTAATTTTTTCTTTTTTATTAATTGGGTCTCTTCTTTCCGTATTTCCCTTTACCTCGTCTTACCTCTTGCGAATGGACACCATATTTTCTTTGGAAGCTTGAATTTCAAGTCAGTGGCCCATGTGATGGGCTTGTTCCATATGAATAGGTTTCATCTCCTAATTCATTAATAATAACAATAATAATCGCAAAGGACCACCACCGGCCTCTTTCCTTGGCTATTTTTTTCTCGTTTTCTCCTGCACTCGACTTTTTTCCTCGGACTTTTTTTCCTGGCAAGAATAATATCACATTCTTTCCCTCTGTGGTTTTGGCTCCGTTATGACAGCGAGATTAAACCCACGTTGGCCACTGTTCAGCTGTCACGGAACAACTGCGTTATATTTCTCTGGCAGAAAGATTTAATACGGAGAAAGTACAAAATATTCACGGCGGAATCTCTCTCTCTCTCTCTCTCTCTCTCTCTCTCTCTCTCTCTCTCTCTCTCTCTCTCTCTTTGCCCTGGTGTGGAGGAGGGCGGCGCAGAGTGGTGTGTGTGTGTTCTTTGTGTCATTGCTTGCAGTGCATGTTTTTGCATGCATGCATATGTGGGCCCAGTAATATATAAAAAAAATATATATAGACACATTCATATTTATGTATATTATACAGTATAATGTGTATATGTATTTATGTATATATATATATATATATATGTATATATATATATATATATATATATATATATATATATATATATATATATGTGTGTGTGTGTGTGTGTGTGTGTGTGTGTGTGTGTGTTGTTTGTGTCATTGCTTGCAGTGCATGTTTTTGTATGCATGCATATATGTGCCCTGTAACATCCAGGAAAAAATATATGTGTTTGTGCATAATATATGTATATATATATATATATATATATATATATATATATATATATATATAATACATTCATATTTATGTGTATATATATAAATATGTATATATATAGGCTATATGTGTGTGTGTGTGTGCTTTTTTTAAGTACATAAGTGAACGTTACGTGCTCTTATGTTCAACACACCATTCTCGCTGTCTGTCTCTCATCCTCTCCCTCTCTCTGCTCATATATATTTACATTGTATGCATTTCTCTCCATTCACTGTAATTCAGGCAAAGAACGGGAGATTTTATGGGATCCACAGTTATGACAGACAATTTGTTTTATTAATTCGTAGAAAAATAGAGGCATTAAAGGACCACCAGGAAAAATTTTCTGAAACAACGGAGCTTTAGTAACTGGCTGTCCTGTCATGTTCATATGACAAATATTCAAGTTTATACATATACATACGTTTGTGAACTTTATTCATTAATGTTATAATATTTAATTTTATAAACTTCGTGATATATATATATATATATATATATATATATATATATATATATATATATATATATATATATATATATATATGTTTGTGAACTTTATTCATTAATGCTATAATATTTAATTTTATGAACTTTGTGACAAATAAAAGATATATATATATATATATATATATATATATATATATATATATATATATATAATATATAAATATACAAGTTTATGAATTTTATTCATGAATACCATAATATTTAAATTTATGAACTCTGTTCATGGAGGCTGTAATAACTGAGGAATTTAAAATACGAGGCCAAATGGAGGTATAGCCTATATAACCAGGAAGGACATCAATAATAAGTTGATACCTTGGAGTTCGTTATAGATTTGTTATTTAGCTATTAAATCGTTTACATTTTACTCAGTAAGTTAATGAAGACACGCATTGGCGTTTCAGAAAATACTGTATTTCTGCTAGCTGCAAAATAACAGTGTGAGGCACAAAAGAAAGAAGCATCATTATCAAAGAAAAAAAAAGTTCCAAGATTTCTGATCACTGGCTTGAATAATAAACGAAAAATATGCCTTTCGGTCAGGTTAGTGTGATGATGGAACGATAAGTTAAGTATATCTTAGTTTAACCAGACCACTGAGCTGGTTAACAGCTCTCCTAAGGCTGGCCCGAAGGGTTAGATTTATTTTTACGTGGCTAAGAACCAACTGGTTACCTAGCAACCGGACCTACAGCTTATTGTGGAATCCGAACCACATTATGACGAGAAATGAATTACAGGGTATCTGGGAACTAGTACTGACAACAACAACAGCAGCAGCAATAATAATAATAATAATAATAATAATAATAATAATAATAATAATAATAATAATAATAATAATAATAATAATGAAGAATTTTACGCCATGTACATCAAATAAATCTTCAATATTTAAATAGCAGTAACCATCCTTAGGGTCTCTCTCTCTCTCTCTCTCTCTCTCTCTCTCTCTCTCTCTCTCTCTCTCTCTCTCTTTAAATGTCTCAAGAGGATCCGTTATCACTTTGAGATGACTTAGAATTCAGCAGTGCTACCATGCCTGATGACTTTCCTTAGAATTACTAACATCTACTGTACGTATAAATTATGAGATAATTAAAAAGAATAGGAAATATTTATTTATGGTGCTTCAGTTTAAGAGAAACTTTTGTGTTTGATCATAATTGAGAAATACAAAAGCAATATAGTGTTGCTGGAAAACACGGGACAAGCTTATTGCCGCAAGAGAAGAAAGACATTACTTTCAAAAAAACAAATCAAATAAATAGAAACGAATTCTAAAAATTTATAACCTCCAAATTTATGATATAATAAACCTTTACAGTTTTACTTCTTCTTGTGATTATGGAGTTTGAGTATTACGATTAATAACGGTGATTCATTACGCTTACACCAGTTATCCTTCAGAGATGTAATGGTCATTGCTTAAGAATTTTAAAATGTCATTTTGTGTGACGTAAAGTCTTGGTTTTGTTTATTTAGACCTCTTTCATTGTCTTAATGTACATACACAAAAACATTGTAAGCTAAAGACCTCTGTGTGAACTCCGCCTACAAACACCTGGTAGGTGCAAATATTTGGTTTTCACCCGTTTGTATGTTCGTATGTGCTGTCTTGCTAGCAAATATATTATGAATTTCAATCACTTTGTATCAGTCCTCTGAAGATGGCTTAGCAATAAAGCCGACACCGTTCAGGATTTACAGCCGTTTTTCATTTATTCTCTCTGGTGTTTGATATATAACATCAGAGAGATAATAATCACCGCATTTATGTATACAGGGATTTTATGCGCAGTGTATCATTTTTTGGGGAAGATGTGTATACATATTCAGAGACTGAATAAGTTTGAATTGATATTACATACATTTCATAACAGTCAGTCCTTTTAAGGAATGTTTAGACTTTGTTCAATTCCGTCTATGCATTACATAACATTCAGTCTTTTCTAGACTTCACTGCAAATCACCGTAAGTGAAAAGAACAAATGAATGTTTAGACTTTGTTCAATTCCGTCTATGCATTACATAACATTCAGTCTTTTCTAGACTTCACTGCAAATCACCGTAAGTGAAAAGAGCAAAGAAATGTTTAGACTTTGTTTATACTATCTGTATATTAAATAACAGTTACTCTTTTCTAGACTTCAATATAAATCACCATAAGTGGAATGAACAAATAAATGTTTAGATTTTGTTCATACCATCTATGCATTGCATAACATTTAGTCTTTTCTAGACTTCGCTATCAGTTTAAAGTAGAAGGGCATTCCTGTCACCCTTTGCCGATCTAGAAGGGTTTGTATTATCTTAATAATTAGGAAATAGGCATAAAATTGTCTTACGAATTTTTTATAACTTTTATCTTTAGTGTTGCAATGAATGAGCTGAATTCAGTGTTTGAAAAGATATTTGGGACAGTGTGGCGTTATCTAGCCGTATTAAGAAATGGTAATCTGAAACGGTGTCGCTTTGCATAATCTCTCTCTCTCTCTCTCTCTCTCTCTCTCTCTCTCTCTCTCTCTCTCTCTGTAATTATCGCACTCTGTCTGGCTGTCTGTCTCCCTTTTTACCGTCTCTGTCTCTGTCTCTCTCTCATTATATTCAAATATAAACACACATTTGTAATATATATATATATATATATATATATATATATATATATATATATATATATATATATATATATATCTCTCTCTCTCTCTCTCTCTCTCTCTCTCTCTCTCTCTCTCTCTCTCTCTATATATATATATATATATATATATATATATATATATATATACACTATATATATATATATATATATTATATATTTATATATACATACAGTGTATGTGTATATATATATATCTTAAGAAAGAGAGAGAGAGAGAGAGAGAGAGAGAGAGAGAGAGAGAGAGAGAGAGGCAAGAGAGCCGGGCAGGCAGGAAATTCCGCCCTCTGGAACCAGAGCTTGGAGAATAACAACAGAATCTCATCATCTACTACAGTGTTCCCGTGCACCCAGGCGGTACTTAATCCTTTTGTTCACATTTTCGTCTTCTTAGACGTAATGAAGGAAGTAACGCCAGCGAGTTATTAAAAAAAAGGAAAAAGTGAAAAATGTTCGCGTAAGCATAAAGGAAGACAAGAAGAAAGAAAGAAGGAGAGGAGGGAAGGAAGGAAGGAAGGAAGGAAGGAAGGAAGGGCAGTTAAAATCGTCTGTATTTGTGATAAATCTTTTTTTTTTCGTGTTTTAGAGCGAGTAAGGTGAAGGGTTTCCTAGAGAATACCACTACTACTACTACTACTACTACTACTACTACTACTACTACTACTACTACTACTACTACTACGAATAATAATAATAATAATAAAAATCCACAATTGTATAGTAAATATATTACTATACAATTGTGGATTTTTTATTACACAGATTGTTTTTTCACGAAACTGTGAATCTCTTAGCAATAATAATAATAATAATAATAATAATAATAATAATAATAATAATAATAATAATAATAATAATAATAATAATTGTTATTATTCGTAACATGATTAAGAAAGGGAGTGAATGAAATTTTGAATTATTTATTATTGAATAAACCAAAATCAAGTCATTGGTAAAAAGCGGGCATAGTGAGAAACAATAAAAACTAAAAGAAATGCTGATATGCACGTTATTCCGCATTGTAAAATATGTCGATTTTCTGAAACGATACGAAGAGAGCATTATTATTATTATTATTATTATTATTATTATTATTATTATTATTATTATATTATTATTATTATTGTCGATATGAATGGGCAGGCATCTTCTGCTTAAACCTTATGGAACACAATAGGATACTTGTCCCAAATTTTGGTTATTGAAGGACCACACACGCACACACATTATATATTATATATATATATATATATATATATATATATATATATATATATATATATATATATATATATATATATAATATATAAAGACAAAGACACCTTTACACGCTCACGTATGTATACATGCTCTATTAACAAAAAAATTCACACAAATTCCCACGGAATTACCCACGATCAAAAACTATTAAAAAAAATACATGCCTTCAAAAAACAGATTCCCATAATGAAATACATTCACCACATTCAAAGCTGCTCGGGAGGCAATAGAAATCTCTTTACTTATTTATCGAAGCAATACAAACAATATGAAAACCTCTCTCTCTTCCCCAGTCATCTTTTGGGGTCCTGTGATGTCCTGGGGGGGGACCGGGAGGGGGATTGGGGGAGCCTAGGAGGTCCACTTTTGGGGAGGAGTTGGACTCGATGGGACTCGATTTGTCGGGTGGGAGAAAGGGAGGAGGAGGAGGTGGAGGGGTATCTGGAATGGGTAGGGGGTACGGATAGGGGGCTGGGGAAGGGGAGGAGAGGGGATGGGAGGAGGATGAGGAGGAGAAGGAGGAACAGGAGAAGGATGGAATAAGGGATAGAGGAGGAGGAAGAGGGGGAAGATTGAGAAGTAGAAGGAAAAGGAGGAAATGGAGGAGGAGGAGAAGGAGGATGAGGAGGAGGAGAAGAAATGCATAAGGTGGAAGGAGAAGGAGGAATAGGAATGGGTAAGGTGGAAGGAGAAAGAGGAAGAAGAGGAGGAGGAAGAAGAGAAGGAGGAGGAGGAGGAAGAAGAAGAAGAAGAAGAAGAAGAGGAGGAGGAGGAGGAGGAGGAGGAGGAGGAGGAGGAAGAGGTGGAGTAGAAGAAGAGTCCGGAATGGGTAAAGGGAATAGGGGAAGAGGAATGGGAAAGGGGGGAGGGTGATTCCAAAAGAAGGGTTTCATTCCCATCCCTGCGTAGAACGAGGGAAGGAAATTGTTATATTAAAACCGTACATATAATCTATAATTCAGAAGGTATACACAACCTCTCTCTCTCTCTCTCTCTCTCTCTCTCTCTCTCTCTCTCTCTCTCTCTCTCTGAAGGGCTCTACTCACTCACCTTTTCATCCGGATGAAAGACGAGAAAGGAGAAAGAACTCAGAAAGGCACACGGCCCGATAATTCGCCGCCGAATGAATAAATAAAAACGGGTTTTCTGGAATTCCATTCCGTAGATATGAAATAGTGATGACTCTGGAGAGAGAGAGAGAGAGAGAGAGAGAGAGAGAGAGAGAGAGAGAGAAGGCTTCCGACGAAATATCACTGATTTCTTTATGTTCTTTTGAAAAGTTTATTTTCATCCGTGGTCATTTCTTAAATGGATATTAATGCTTAATGGTGTTAGACAAAAGGTACTACTAGCAGTTACCTGTGTTTGCTTCACTTCAGTATCGTTGTTTTATGAGCTATGACTGATTATACTTCATTTTATGAAGAAACTGTTTAGGCCTGTAGGGTAAGGATATTGCCAAGAGAAAAGGGCCAGTTAAGCAAACGGACTATCTGTCTATGACTATATGTATATATATATATATATATATATATATATATATATATATATATATATATATATATATAATATATATATATATATATATATATATATATATATATATATATAATATATATATATATATATATATATATATATATATATATATATAAATATAAAATAGACATATACATACACACATATATATATATGTATATATTATATATATATATATATATATATACATATATATGTATATACATATGTATATACATATATATATATATATATATATATATATATATATATATATATATATATATATATATATATATATATATATATATATATATATATATATATAGAGAGGAGAAGAGAGAGAGAGAGAGAGAGAGAGAGAGAGAGGACTTGAAAAATATGACTATATAATAAGAACGAAAATTCAGATTCTAAGAACTCACTTTGAAGATTTAATTTTTCTTACCGTTATCATAAATAAAAGAAAAAAAAAACGAATAGTCCTCTTTTTGGTACAGTCCCTTGCCTTGGCTAAAAGTTAATATCACACAGTGTACCTTAAGTCTACAGCCGACCTCTTTTTATTTAAGGGGGAAACTTCCTTAAAAAAGGTGCTTACTCGTGGAGGACGGGGTAACATGACCAAAGTCTAAAATAAAAAAAAAGTTACCTCCTGTTCTGTTTACTTCTTTTGTTCTGTTCTTAGTCCCACTTAATCTCGTTTTAACCGCACAGGCGTACCTAAAGCGAAGTTATGGGCCCCCTACTCTTTCTATTTAAGCGTCTCTTAAAACGAAGGGTCCCTTAATTCCTTTGATCCTGTGGATTATCAATTCAAGACTACAGGCTGGTTTTTTCTCTCTCTCTCTCTCTCTCTCTCTCATTAAGATAAATATTTAGTTTTTGTGTATATAGGTCTTACGAAAGTACAACTCAAGTAAATCATTGCTGTTTTCAGCTCTCTCTCTCTCTCTCTCTCTCTCTCTCTCTCTCTCTCTCTCTCTCTCTCTCTCTCTCGTAAAGATAAATGTTTAGTTTTTGTGTATATTTTTGTTACCGGAAGCATAACATGGGTAAGTCTTCACGTTTCATATTATACTTTCTATTCAATTTTGACTAAACATAGTGTAACCACGTAAAGTTCTAATTCATTCAGAAGACGTAATTCTGCCTTAACAGATAACACTACGAACAGGCCTTAAATTTCCTAGCTTTTTCAACTTGTTTTTTCATATTTTCTTGGTCATTTAATTATCCTTCCCTTCATTTCACACTTTATTTTCCGTTTCCTCAATTAACTTCAGAACTATCTTCCTGAAGCATCATTAACTGTCAATTCATCTGTCAAATTGAGACCTGAAGTCTCTCATCTGATCTCACTTAGATTTTAATTGTTCACCTGAACGTGAGATCGTTGCCTGGGTAAAGCTCTTCATTCCTTGGGCATGACTTGAATATATATATATATATATATATATATATATATATATATATATATATATATATATATATATATATATATATATATATATATATGTATATATATATATATATGTTTTTATATATATATATATATATATATATATATATATATATATATATATATATATATATATATATATATATATATATGTGTGTACATGCACACACATGTATATATATAACATGTTGATCATTAGTAAAGGTAATGAAAAACTGCGATGAACGTGATGTCATGAGAACTGTCAGCTGGCTGTCCCAAGCAAGTAGCCAAAATAGGATATGTGTTGAATCTGCTTAATAGACTTGAAACCATTTATAATTACCTGGTTAGCAGAGAGAGAGAGAGAGAGAGAGAGAGAGAGAGAGAGAGAGAGAGAGAGATAGATAGTAGAGATTAGATAGACAGAAAGAGAGAGAGAAGATAGGTAGAGATATTAGATAGACAGATAAGCAGAAGAGAGAGAGAGAGAGAGAGAGAGAGAGAGAGAGAGAGAGAGAAATTTTTACCTATTAGCTGACATAAAAACATATGCAATTACCCAATCAGCATATATATGCATGTATGTATGTATCTATATATATAAATATATATATATATATATATATATATATATATATATATATATATATATATATATATATATATATATATATATATATATATATATGAGAGAGAGAGAAATTAAAGGAGACTAGTATAAATTGAAGAGACATAAAAAAATCTCTTCATCTTCAAAGACAACACAGTGGTGCCATGTCACTTTCTCTGGTAAGCCAGGAAGGAAAAAAAGAGAGGGGGGCGCCTGGGAACAGTTTACAAATAAGTACAAACACGCAGGTGTAATCCAGGTGATGTATATGAAATTCTTATTCCTCGGGCGTTCACGACTGAACTCCCCAACTCTCTCCTCCTCCTCCTCCTTCTCTTATTTCTTCTTCTCCTCCCTCTTCTAATCCATCATTATCCCCACCACCACCATCATCATCAGTAGCATAATGAAAATCTTCTCTTTTACCTCGTTCTCTTCATTCCATTCCTTTATCATCTCTTCTTCTGATTCTCCACCCGCTTCTTCTACTTCTTCGTCTCCCTCTTCTACCCCATCATTATCACCACCACCACCACCACCATCATCAACAGCATAATGAAAATCTTTTCTTTTACCTCGTCCTCTTTATTGTTCCCTTCCTTTATCATTCCTTCTCTTTCCTTCTCATCTCTTTCCTCGCCGTTGGAATCTGCTCACACCTCCTTCATAATTCTTATTTTGGGTCGAATTTTTCAGGGCGATATTCCCCGCTTGTAAATTGCAGACATTAGGTGTATCTTGAGGGATGATGATGCTGTGGAGAGAGTGAGTCTCTCTCTCTCTCTCTCTCAATCTCGTTTCCCAACTTGGATAGTATCTCTCTCTCTCTCAACTCTTTCCCTCTCTCTCATTGCTTATTTGTCCTAAATAACTTGAATAGTCTCTCTCTCTCTCTCTCTCTCTCTCTCTCTCTCTCTCTCTCTCTCTCAATTCCCAAATATTTCTCAACCTGAATAGTCTCTCTCTCTCTCTCTCTCTCTCTCTCTCTCTCTCTCTCTCTCTCTCTCTCTCTCTCTCAATTCCCAACTATTTCTCAACCTGAATAGTCTCTCTCTCTCTCTCTCTCTCTCTCAATGATGAACCTTCATCTTATGCTCCAGCAGGTCTTCCAACAAGAATTTACCTCCTCTCTCTCTCTCTCTCTCTCTCTCTCTCTCTTCCCAATTACGTCCCAACTCGAATAGTAATGTTAGAAGCCGTGCTGCTGTATTTGCAAGGACGGTCTCACCAAAAGGAACTGCAAATGGCGCTCATCATCATTGACGAATGGCATATATTTGCCTTTGGATGTACTTAAGCAAATGTCCGAGAGTGGGAAGCATGACGAACACACACAGACACACATACATACACATACACACAAACACACACACAGACACATGTATGCAAATAGCGCATTTGCGCATATGTCGCTTTGAATATACATGGCTATTTGCCGTCTTTGGCATTCCGTCAAAATGCTTTCGTGCTTTCGAAAGACTCCCCCGAGCATTCACTTGTGCAAGCACATATTTTTTTGAATTTTTTTTGCGTGACCAAAAACAGAATGATAAAAAATGTATTGATAAATTCTGAACATTCATATACACTTGTACGAGCACAAAAATTTTCACCTTTTTTTCCGCTCGGCCTAAAAAACGATTATAAAAATACATTAATACAAACACATATTTTCACTTTTTTTTAGTTCGACCTAAAAAAATGCTAAAAAAACGCATTGATAAACTCTGAATAAAAATCATATGTTTTTTGTTGTAACCTAAAATAAATTCTAAAGAAATGCATTGATAAATTCTGAATAAAAAAATCCTATGATTTTTCTTCATGAGCTAAAAAAATTTTCTGAAAAAATGCATTGATAAATTTGAAAAAAAAAATGATATTTTTTTCTTTTCTTTTTTGTATTTCGAGTGTGGGTGCCAATAGGCGAAGCAATTTATGCCGTATCATATTCTATTTTCACAGGGCAGCCTCATTTGCATGCTCAAAGCGTGGTGGTGGCCACTACTATAGTCGTTGTTCTAAATATTCCCCCTCCCCCCCTTTCCCATCCTCTCCCCCCTCCTCTCCCTCCTCCGACGAGAGCTAGGAATGTAGGTGTGTGAGTCTGTGTGGCTACGTTAAATAATTTTTATGGGTTACGTATCTATAGTTTCTAAATCCGAATGGGAAAAAGGTTATTCAGTGCCTTGTATCTCGTCCTAAAAAAAAAAAATGTGTATGACATGCAGTTATGATGCATTTTTAGTTTTCTGTAAAAAAAAAAAAACTATTGTGCCGGCTTTGTCAGTCCGTCCGCACTTTTTTCTGTCCGCACTTTTTCTGTCCGCCCTCAGATCTTAAAAACTGCTGAGGCTAGAGGGCTGCAAATTGGAATGATGATCATCCTCCCTCCAATCATCAAACATACCAAATTGCAGCCCTCTAGCCTCAGTAGTTTTGATTTGATTTAAGGTTAAAGTTAGCCATAATCGCGCTTCTGGCAACGATATAGGATAGGCCACCACCTGGCCGTATTTAAAGTTTCATGGTCTGCGGCTCATACAGCATTATACCGAGACCACCGAAAGATAGATCTATTTTCGGTGGCCTTGATTATACGCTGTAGCGACTGTACAGAAAACTCGATTGCCGAAATTTTTACTTGCTTTTTTTTTTTTTTATTTTTACAACTTGCATTCATGATGCTGCGTGTTTCTCTAATGAACAAGAGATGGGCTGGCAAAAGGCGAATTTAATCTAACGACTAAAATTCTTATGAGAAAATCTTAAAATATGATATATGCAGAGTGATAAAATGACACTATAATACATTTTCCTTGTAAATCAAAAAAGGGTAATAAGTATAAATGAATGTGTGTGGGTGTGTTTACTTATTCATAAATTGCGTGATAATGATAATTCCCCTGACTAAGAGAAGAAAAAGATAGTGAACAACTTTCTGTCATAAGAATGAAAAAGTGAAATATTTATAAAGAGAAAAAGGCACAATGTCACCGTTGTTATTATTATTATTATTATTATTATTATTATTATTATTATTATTATTATTATTATTATTATTATTATTCCTCTTGTTCATGTATTATTTTCAAATACAATAGATAATTCAGATACGCAATGTGCCATTAGGAAATAAAATAATTGTATGAAATTGTTCGTATAAATTTTGAATAGGTATCAAAATAAAAATTAATGTAAGGAATGACAAGAAAACATTCGTTATTGAAAGATCTCTAAGGAAGTCATTGGCACAGTATTAAAGTTTGAACAATCTCTCTCTTTTGAATGGCTATTAAAATAAATATTGATGTAGGGAATGAAAAGGCAGGCTTCGTTATTTGTATATCTGTCAAGGACGATGTTGGCACAGAATTAAAATTTTATCAGTCCTTATCTTTTGAGAATATATTTTGCAAATTTGAAGTGTTTCATGAAAGAAAGAAAAAGATAAAAAAGAAACAATAAGCAGAATTGAAACTTGACCAATACCTTTATTTTGATATATAATATATTGTAAACATGAATTGCCTCATAGAAGAAAGAAAGAAAATAGTAAAAAACAAAAAATAAAATATCCGTAGCTAATGCTGAGAAAACCTGAAATGCCTCATAAAAGGAAAAAATAAACAAAGAAAAAAGAAACAAGAATAAATGTACATTAATAACTTAAAATGCCTCATAAAAAAAAGGAAAAATAAAAAAAAACAATAAAACATCTATGTTCTTCGTTCCCTTCATCACACTAACGCATGTTTCTCGATTAGTGTTTTACCATACATACAGCGAATTAGCGGCAGTTATCACGAGGCTCTTATCTTTATGCTGTTCGCTATCTTCCCCTGGCAACAACAGCATGCCCGAGAAGCAGTCTCGGCGTTATCAGGCTTGTTCTCCAAATGATCCTCTTGCGTTCTTGAGAAGGCCTTTGTGTTGTTGGACATGTCTTCTCTTTCTTTTCTTGTGTTGTTGTTTGCCTCGTTTTTATTTTATTTTCTCCGGTTCTCTTTTTCTTTAGATATTTCTCTCTTTTTTTGGTTTATTTCCAATTTTCTTTATATGTGTTTATTTGGTTCATTTTTTTAAATTATTATTTTTGCGCTGTTCATTTTAAACCTGAATAAGTAGCTAATTCGTTGGCCTTACCTAAAAAAGTAGCTAATTCGTTGGCCACACAGGTAAGGCCAACGAATTAGCTGCTTATTCAGGTTTGCGCTGTTCATTTTAAACCTGAATAAGTAGCTAATTCGTTGCCCTTACCTGAATAAGTAGCTAATTCGTTGGCCTTATCTGAATAAGTAGCTAATTCGTTGGCCACACAGGTAAGGCCAACGATTTAGCTACTTATTCAGCTTCGCGCTGTTCATTTCAAACCTGAATAAGCAGCTTATTCGTTGGTCTTACCTGTTTGGCCAACGAATTAGCTACTTATTCAGGTAAGGCCAACGAATAAGTAGCTAATTCGTTGGCCTTACCTGAATAAGTAGCTAATTCGTTGGCCTTATCTGAATAAGTAGCTAATTCGTTGGCCACACAGGTAAAGCCAACGAATTAGCTACTTATTCAGCTTTGCGCTGTTCATTTCAAACCTGAATAAGTAGCTTATTCGTTGGTCTTACCTGTTTGGCCAACGAATTAGCTACTTATTCAGGTAAGGCCAACGAATAAGTAGCTATTTCGTTGGCCTTACCTATGTGTACTGTACACCCTGCTGTGTAACATTGTTGAGGCTCATAGCAGAAGAAGCGTGCAAAATACGAAGATATGGCGCGTATTGCATACAAATTCGATAATTGAATGGTATTTAGGCTGTGGCTTACAGTATAGGTTTTCTGTTCGTAGAGGTCCGTGTTTACGACAAACGTATTAACGCTTTTAAACAGCAATGGCCATTTTTCATAGACTTTGACAAAAGGGACACTTTCTGGGAAGTAGATTTCCAGAAGAAAACTGCAGCTAAAGGAGGCAGAAAGTCGTTTAAAGACAGAGATAAACAGACTCAGCTATGTATTTTCAAACGATTTATTCCCAAAACATAAGCGTATGTATATATATATATATATATATATATATATATATATATATATATATATATATATATATATATATATATATATATATATATACATATATGTGTGTGTGTGTGCATTTTGTGCGCGCGTACATCTACATACACACGTCTACGTACATAGAATAGAAGTAAACTATATTGGAAATTAATTTCGATTCTATACATTTAATAATAATCACACACACACACACACACACACACCCGCGCCTACACCCACGCCCCCGCCAGCCCGCAAATGGACCCTGACTACTCGCTACTCGTGTAATCACATTAAATATTTGATGGAATTGTATTCACGCAAGATAACATGGGTTTGATATGCAAATTTCTTAACGCTTATTTTAGCACCAAAATTCAGCGGCCCAAGATTATAATTGCATTAGCGGCGAAAAAGCGCTTTTCCTGCCCGAATGGCGCGGCGGCGGCGGCGGCAACATTTGTGATTCCACAATTATTAAAAATAGATATTATTATAATTGGTGATTTGATTTACACTTAGGGAACGACAATTGATCTCTGGGTAGCTGTTATGCCTTTCACCGTCGCTCTCTCTCTCTCTCTCTCTCTCTCTCTCTCTCTCTCTCTCTCTCTCTATATATATATATATATATATATATATATATATATATATACACATATATACATACATATATACATATATATATATATATATATATATACATATATATATATATATATATATATATATATATATATATATATATATATATATATATATATATATATATATATATATATATATATATATATATATATATATAAAATGGAGAGAGAGAGTGAATTACAATGTGGGAATGTAGAACGGAGAGTAATGATATGTATTTGTTCATTATTATTATTATTATTATTATTATTATTATTATTATTATTATTGTGCAGATGTTACAGTTGGGCAATACCTACAGAAATCAATTCAGATTTCTAAGAAAAAAAAACAGCAACCTCGCTTTATCATCAACTTCTGTCTTCATTTATTTATTTATTTATTTATTTATTTTTTTAGCAGATATGAAACTTGAGCGAGAAGTTTTGCCTTCGAGTGTTTGAGTTATACTTCATTCCCCCTCACCATTTCCTCGTTATTCCTTTTTATATGCTTTTTATGTCTTCTTCCAACGGCCTCTTGTCCACCTTTATTAGGTGGTCAAGTCCTCTCACTCTTACTCTCTCTCGCCAGGCTCTCTCTTCCTCCATATTTTCGTCTCTCTCTCTCTCTCTCTCTCTCTCTGTGTCTGTGTGTGTGTGTGTGTGTCTGTCTCTCGCTCTCTTTCACGTTTCATTTTTCTCTCTCTTTCTCCCTCTCTTCACATTTCACATCTCTCTCTCTCTCTCTCTCTCTCTCTCGTCACATTTCGCTTTCTCCTCTCTCTCTCTCTCTCTCTCTCTCTCTCTCTCTCTCTCTCGGACTTCACCTTATGCTTTTACACATCACTTCTCTCCATTCCAATTCCCCATGGTAACTTTTCTTTCTCTCTCTCTCTCTCTCTCTCTCTCTCTCTCTCTCTCTCTCTCTCTCTCTCTCTCCTCAAGCTTTACACATCGCTTCTCACCACTTTCCACTCGATTTCTCCATTATCCTCCTTCTCGTCTGTCTCCTCCCTTCGTTTCCTTTCTACTCCACTTCTTTTTATTCCCCGTTTCCTGCTCTCCGTCCTCTTCCCTCTAATTCTCTTCCTTTTTACTGCCTCCTTCTACTCTTTCTTTCTCCTCCACCCTCTCCTTCACTTCCTTCCTCTCCTCCTGCTCCTTTTCCTCTCCCTCTTCCTCCTCGTCTTCCCCTCCTACTCCTACTCCTCCTCCTTTTCCTCCTCCTCTTCCTCTCTTACTCCTCCTCCTCCTCCTTTTCTTCTTCTTCTTCTTCCTCCTCCTCCCCCTCCTCCCCCTCCTCGTCCTCCTCTTCTTTTATTCTCTGCGGGAAGCTGGGCGATCACTCCTGAGAAGGTTACAGCATTTTTATAACCCGTCTTTAACTCCCGGAGATTTTCTCTCTAATATTTTAATCCTCTTCTCGCGTCTGTTACCGAAGAAGAAGAAGAAGAAGAAGGAGAGCTCTCTCATATCACTATTTTTGACGTTCGGCGCTTAGTAACTGGACCATACACACACACACACACACATATATATATATATATATATATATATATATATATATATATATATATATATATATGTGTGTGTGTGTGTGTGTGTGTATACACACACACACATATACATATACTCTATATATATATATGCATGCGTTAAGATGCATATTTTCGATACTTATCTAAATATTCTTTACTTGCCATTAAGCGCCTGTGTCATAAATAAAATATTCGATATTGATCTAAGTATTTTTAATTGCCAATCAACGCTTATGTTTGTCATAAATGCATGATTACTGTACTAACTGTAGGTACAGTTACAAATAACTCAGTATACTTATATTCGGTAATCTTTAACGGACGTTTGAGCAAATTAATTAACGCCCTAAGGGGGGTAGTGCCGCCAATGCACCTCGTGCGGGTCACTGTAGGCATTACTTAAGATTCTTTGCAGCGTGCCTTCAGGCCCTAGCTGCAACCCCTTTCCTTTCTTTTACTGGACCTCCTTTCATATTCTCTTTCTTCCATCTGACTTAGGCTTTCCTCCTGTTACATTTTTCAAACCTTTTACTGTCAATTTCCCTTTCAGGGTTGGATGACCTCATAGGCCCCAGTGCTTGGCCTTTGGCCTAAATATCATATTCAGATTTTCACAAATTAATTACCAAGCCTGTCGAGACGCTAAGCACTTAGTTTAAATCTTATATTTGCAATTTTTTGGTCCGTTGATAATTATATATATACATATATATCTGTGTATATATATATACATATATATATGTATATATATATATATATATATATATATATATATATATATATATATTATCTTGTAATTTTGAGTGTACTATTCAAGTGTGTAATGCACACGCACACACACACATACATATACAAGTGTGTGTAGGAGTTGACTACGTTTGAAAAAATTCAATGATTGATGCTTGTGAGATGAACTTTTTTCTTATTATATGTAGTACAAGAAATAATAAAACGGCGCGAACTATGGAGAAACATAGGAGTGTTAAAAAGTTGTCTCAGATTTTTGAGATGTGGTTAGTTAATGTGGAAAGAATGGAGGATAACAGCATGGTAAGATGAGTGTAGAGTCCACATGTCTTAGGTTGGTAGGGTAGTATAAAAGCAAGAAAGTGTTATATAGATGGAGTGAAAATACATGCACACACACACACACACACACACATATATATATATATATATATATATATATATATATATATATATATATATATTAGTTGTATTCCACATAGGAAATTAAAGATGTCTTGTTAGAATATATATATATATATATATATATATATATATATATATATATATATATATATAATATATATATATATATATATATATATATATATATATATATATATATATATATATATATATATATATATACATATACATACGTACATATATATATGAATATAATATTGCAAGCCGAAATGACAAAATGAGCTAGAATTCCATTTTGATATTATTAGGGATATTCCATTTCACGCCAGTCAGTGGGATACAGATTATTTTCATATTAACGGAGCTGCTGTTGATGACGAAACTCTTCTTTGTTGCTTTTGTGATTAATAATGAAACAGATTTCGCTCCGCCATCGTGTTTATATTCTGAACCCTTTTAAGTCTTAGAGGGGTTTTTCCTGATGATGATGATAATGATGAAGAAATTTCGAAAGGGTGGATAGGCCTATTTATATTCTTTTGCGCTTCCGGAATGCACAGTCAGCATTTTTATCCCATTTCCTGTTTTCGCTCATTCACCTCACAAACTGGATAAAACTTGTAAAGAGTTTGATCCAGTTTGTGAGGTGAATGAGTGAAATCAGGAAATGGGATAAAAATGCTGACGCTGCATATTCCGCACAAAGGAATATGATAAATAGGCCTATCCATTCTTTCTTCTTTTCTCGTCATTTCCTGCATTTAATACGTGAATTCTCTTGACTTAAATGCATTTCTAAACTGATGCAATTGCGTGTGCGTGTTTCTTTTTCGCCATCTGTGTGTGTGTGCATGTTTGTGTTTGTCTGTCTGTGTATCTCCCTCGTCATTTGTGCGTGTGCGTGCATGTGAGTGTGTGTGTGTGTGTCTCTCTCTCCTCGCCATATGTGTTGTGCATCTGTGTGTGTGTGTCTTTCTCTCGGCATCTGTGTGTGTGTATCTGTGCGTGCATGTGTGGGCGTATGTGTGCTCGCTCGCGTGCGCGCACGCTGTTGACTAGCTCTTCCCCGTTTTCGCATGGCTCTACCTCGTAACAGAAATTCGCATATCTTGTTTTCCAATTCGGAGTTACCATTTTGCAGCAGCGAGGCGGAAGGAGAGAAGAGAAGGGGAAGGGAAAAGGGAAGGAGAAGGGGAAAGGGAAAGGGAAGGAGAAGGGGAAAGGGAGGGGGAAGGAGAAGGGGGAAGGGAAGGGGAAAGGGAAATGGAAGTGAAGGGGAAAAGGAAAGGGAAAGGGAAGGGAAGGGAGGGGAAGGAAAGGGGAATGGGAAGGGAAGGGAGAGGAAGGAAAGGGGAATGGAAAGGGAGGGAAAGGAAGGGAAGAGAAAGGAAAGGAGAAGTAGGGAAGTGGATGGGAAGGGAAAGGAAAAGGGAAGGAAAGGAGTAGAAGGGAAAGAGGAAGAGGAAAAGGAAGAGGAAGGGAAGGGAAGGGTAGAGAAGGAAAAGAAAAGGAATGGAAAGGGAAAGAAAGGGAAGAGAAGAGAAGAGAATGGGAGGGAAGGGAAGAGAAAGGAAGGGGAAGGGAAAGGGGAGGGGAAGAGAAGAGAGAAGAAGAGAAGAGAAGGTAAAAGAAGAGAAGGGATGTGAAGGGAAGGAAAAGGTAAAAGGAAGGAGAAGGAGAATGGGAAGGGAAAAGAAAAGAATAGCAGAGAATAAAAGTGAAATGAAGTGAAGGGAAGGGAGGGGGGAAGGGGAAAGGAAAAGGAAGAAAAAGGAAGGGGGAGGGAGAAGAGAAGAGAAGGGCTGGGGAGGGGAAGAGAAGAGAAGAGAAGAGAAGAGAAGAGAAGAGAAGAGAAGGGAAGAGAAAGGAAGGGAAAGGGAAGGGGAAGGAGAAGGAGAGGGAGAAGGAGAAGGAGAGGGAGAACGAAAAGGAGAGTGGGAAGGGAAGGGAAGGGAAGAGAAAAGAAAGAAGAGAAGGGAAGGAAAAAAGTGAAGGGAAGGGAAGAAAGGAAAAAGAAGGCAAGAGGAGAGAAAGGAAGCGAAAGCTCTGAAATAAACAGAAGCTTAAAAAAAAAGAAGAGAAAGGCAGCGATAAACAGAGAGAATAATAATAAAGCGTGGAAGCAAAAAGACGGTACCAACAGAAAGAAAAGAGGGACGGAAACAGAAAAATAGACGGTGGAAATATTTTTTTCAGGGCTGACAACCAATTAGGCAGAGACACATGGAAAAGCGCTGGAAACTTGTCAGTTATGCAGGTGGAAATAGAAATGGACTGAAGGACAAATAAACAGACAGCGTAGAATGGAAGGTGGGTTGATGGATGTGTATGCATGTATATATATGTATATATATATATATATATATATATATATATATATATATATATATATATATATATATATATATATACAAACACACACACACACACACACACACACACACATATATATATATATATATATATATATATATATATATATATATATATATATATATATACTATATATATACTGTATATATATATGTGTGTGTGTATATATACAGAGAAAAATGGACTAGGAAACAAAATACATAACAGATAACGTACGTTTTGACACAAGAGGAAAACCTTGAATACGTCCTAAAAATGACGTTACAGAATATAAAATGAATAATTATCCAAAATATAACAAAAGTAAGATTCTCACGGAAGCATTGTAACCCTCTTCCTCCCGTACCCCACCCCCCAAAAAAAAACGGGATAAAACCTTCCGTTCATTCACAACAACAACAACAACAAAAAAGAAAACCGCCATGCGCAGCCTTCCTCACCTCATCCTTAATCCAGCGGCATCCGATGAATATTTGACCCCTGCATAAAAACCAAAGCAACGACGATGAATGAAATGATTTCCTCCGACCTCCGTGAAAACTTAATGAAGGCTATTGTAACCTCGCAACAATGGGCGTAACAAGAGAAAAGGGCGGGGCTACGGTAGGGTAGGTTGGCCAGGAAGCCTTTTTGGGCGGAATATCTGCTACCCTCTCTCTCTCTCTCTCTCTCTCTCTCTCTCTCTCTCTCTCTCTCTCTCTCTCTCTGTGGTCATTCTACGTACTGTGCTCTGTACTTTTGCATTTCTCGGGATTTTGGTGATTTGGTCTCTAGTTGCTGGATGGGGATTAGTCTAAGTTATATTTTTTGTTTAGAGAAATACAAATGGCATACACACACACACACACACACGCACGCACGCACACATACATTATATATATATATATATATATATATATATATATATATATATATATATATATAATTAATTACTTTTATATTCAAAGACATAATGGCAATGATTGGTCCCACGTTGGTGGGTGTAGTGCCGTCATTGCACCTCACGCGATGCACAGTAGGCATTACTTAAGGTTCTTTGCAGCATTCCTTCGGCCCCTAGCTGCTACCCTTTTCATTCCTTTTACTGTACCTCCTTTTGTATTCTCTCTGTTCCATCCCACTTTCCACCCTCAGCTAACAATTGTGTCGTAGTGCAACTGCGAGATTTTCCTCCTGTCAAACCTTTTAGACCTTTTTACTGCAAATTTCCCTTTAAGCGCTGAATGACCTTATAGGTCCCACCGCTTGGACTTTAGCCTAAACTCTATATCTTCACTCCCATTGAATGGAGACCTTGGTGAACGTACTTATGTAAATTTTTAGCCACAAAACAATGTTGATATTAAATTTAATGTCATAAAATGCATATATTAAACGTGTCATAAAATGTAAAAAAAAAACAAAAAATATACGTGGGCCGCCCTCCGCTTCTGATCAAGCATTCAAAATGGTAAGCAGTCAGATATTCAAACAATTGCGTACGCGCGCGAGCACGAACCCAATTCCGATTTAGATAAAAGCAACAATCATGCAAATTTTTGCTTGCTAAGTCTTCGCTTTTCGGCCGAATGGCCCTGTTAGCCCTCCTCCTCCCCACAACTCCATCCTCTCAATTTACAGAGAGAGAGAGAGAGAGAGAGAGAGAGAGAGAGAGCGAGAGAGGATTTTATTGAAATGAACTAACTTTTTGCTGGTGTTTTTGGGGAAGAATTAAAGATGCCAGAAGAAAGTCCTTTGATTGTCTATCAACCTTTTGATGATATGTCAGAAAGATCACTAATGAATCATGTATATTTATATGTTTTGCAAGAGGACTTTTAAACAATGCATGTATTCAATGTATATTTCTATGTACATATTTATATGTATATATGTATATAATAATGAAAATACATATACACGCACTCAATATATATATATATATATGTATATATATATATATATATATATATATATATATATATATATATATATATATATATATATATATATATATATATATAATATAATATAAAAGAGCCTTCTTATCTCACCACAGAAGGAAAAGATTTCTACATTTACATCACATTTGGATTCGAGGCTTGTAGTGCGAAACCTATCCAACGTTGTGGTCACATTTTATTTATTTTTTTCTCTAATAGCGGACGTAGTGCTCTTGCTTTGGAAAATTTTTACCAAAATATTTTTTCTCCGATTATTCTGATTGCTTCCAGTGTTCTCTATGCGTCTGTCTGTCTATTCCTTAAACTTTACTTCAAATGCATTCAGTCCATTTATTTGTATGTCTAACTGCGAAAATATTCATAGTTTTTTTAAGCAAGAAAAAAAGAGAGAGAAAAAAAAATAAGTAATTTGGATGAGTATCTGACTGCGGAAATATTCCCAGTTTTTCCTTCTTCTACAGAAAAAAAAAAAAAACCAGGTGAATTTCTTGCTTAACTTCTCTTTTCTAAATATTCCGTCCCGGTAATGGAATGCGTTGCCAATTGCATTGCAGCAGTCTCTCGGCGAAGCTGCTTCAGTATTTTTCTCTCTTTTTATTTGTGAAAAATGACAGTAGACCTGTTATGTATTTCCTCCTTTTCCGTAGGGGGGTTACTGCGGTCAGTGCACCATCTACGCTGCACTCTAGGCATTCCTTTAGGTTCTCTGCAGCGTCCCTTGCCCCTAGCTGCAACCCCTTTCATTCCTTTTGCTGTACCTCCGTTCATATTCTCTTTCTTCCGTCAGTATGTAATTTCAAATCAATCACTCCATTCAGCTAATTTCTGTTTATCCATTTTATTTTTTCGTTCCTTAATCCGAATTTTGCCGTTACACTTCATTCCTTTTCTTATAATCTTTATTCTCATTTGAGAAGAAAGGAGGACCGTCCCACCCACGATTATGATAAGTTTTTGATAACATCAGAGGTAATTGTTCCTCTCTTTATCTTGACTCGTCAGCTGTCAAAGGCATATGCGTGAGCGTCTTGTATAATTGTCTGCTACTACTAATACTACTACCTGATTCCCTTTGTTTTTTAGCGCATGCGCGCAATCTTCCACTCCGTCTCGTGTGTATTTTGAGTGAGTCTGTAAACGTATTTTATTATTCCCTTTGTTTTAAAGAGCATGCGCGCGTTCCTCCACTCTATGTCGTCCGCATGACGAGTGTATTTGTAACGTATTTCACTGTTCCCTTTGTTTTAGAGCGCATACGCACATTGTTCCACTCCATCTCATGCGTTTTGTGAGTGCGTTTGTAAACGTATATCTCAACTGCGTTTGTTTTTAGAGCGCGTGCGTATATTCCTCCACGCCATCTCGTGCGTATTATGAATGCGTATATCGCGATTTCCTTTGTTTTAGAGCACGTGCCATTTTCTTCCCATTCTTCGACTTTTTCTCGTGCGTAATATGAGTACGTTTGTATATGTATATCACGAATCCTTTTGTTTTTAAGCGCATGCGCACATTTCTCCACTCGAAGTCGTTCGTAGTACGAGCAGTGCATTTATATATCATCGTATTCCATTGTACTCATGTAATCGCGTATATCAGACCCCTCATTTTCCTTTTTTTTTTTTTTGTTCCCTTGAATTATTTTTCTTTGTTTCCTTCTCTCTCTTTCTCCATGCTTACGCGTGTCTGTGCAGCTTTTACCCCTTTTCCTATTACGGAATTTACCCTTTTATTGCTAATAAGTTCCTCGTCATCGTTTTCTGTGTTCTTTTTCTTTTCTCTCTTTGTCTGTTGCTGCTGCGAAGTATTGGCTGAGGTTTCATTTGATCCCCCTGTACTCTCTCTCTCTCTCTCTCTCTCTCTCTCTCTCTCTCTCTCTCTCTCTCTCTCTGTCTCGTAAAGTCAGTTTGTATGTTTTTTAGTTATTTTACATTACTCTATCTCTCTGGTGATAAATTCTCTCTCTCTCTCTCTCTCTCTCTCTCTCTCTCTCTCTCTCTCTCTCTCTCTCTCTCAAGAAGCCCAATGTATGTGACTTTGCGTTATTTGCTGCTTCTTTATTTCTCTGTCTCTTGGGAAACATATTCAACGGTGAGTTAATCTTTTTATACATCTGTTTCAATCTTTCTGCCTCTACTTAGAACTGAATATGCAAAAGTGAGCTATTCTCTCTCTCTCTCTCTCTCTCTCTCTCTCTCTGGAGAATATGCGAAAAAGAGTTATTTATTCTGTTGTTTTCTCTCTCATGAATAAATTATGCAACCCTTAATTATTCTCTCGTTTATCAAAACGTTCAACACTGGAGATGATTTCTCTCTCTCTCTCTCTCTCTCTCTCTCTCTCTCTCTCTCTCTCTCTCTCTCTCTCTCTCATAAATAAATTATGCAACAATTAATGGTTCTCTCGTATATCAAAACGTGCAGCATTATCGATACTCTCTCTCTCTCTCTCTCTCTCTCTCTCTCTCTCTCTCTCTCTCTCTCTCGTGAATATAGTATGCATTTCTTAACTGTTCTCTTGTTTATCAAAACGCGCAAGGTTAGCAAGACTCTCTCTCTCCCCCCCTCTCTCTCTCTCCAACACAGGAGAACCCTCTGAAAACTTTCTGACAAGTTCCTTTCAAACTTGAACAATGAACAGCCAAAACCTTCGTGGCACAGGCTCTTGTTGGTTAAAACTTGCTCCCTCTCATTATCCTTGCGGAATAGCAGCGATGATATGAACAAAAAATGATTTTATTTTTGCTTCGTAGTGAGCGCATTTTGAATTGTGTTTGGTATACATACATACATACATTCATAATATTCTATGTCACAGTGTATGCATACGTATATATCTATACATACATATATATATATATATATATATATATATATATATATATATATATATATATATATATATAATGTTTTGTCACTTATACACACATGGCGTTTTTATACTCACACAGTTGAAATTGAATTCTTTATACCTTGGAAATAACTTACACGTAAGGGGAATTATAAATGATAAGTGTATCTGTCACGGCCGGGATTCGAACCTGCGCCTTTGATTTGGATACACACTTATATATATATAAATATATATGTGTATGTATGTATATATACCTGTGTGTGTGCGTGTGTTTCATGTTTCTATAATGGTATCCATGAATGTATCCAAATAGTGTCAACTGCTGTCATGATAATTTATCATTTTTTGTTCATTATTATCCAAAGCAAAATAATATGGATAAAAGCTTAAATGTGAAAACGTATCTCCCGAAACGTCACGTCGTCCCCTTTCACTCAGCTGGGACGCCAGAAAAAATATCCTAGAGTGATATTTTCCCCTTTTGCGGAAATGGCCTGGACATTTTGGCCACAGTAGTGATGAAAAGGGTTCGGCTTCATCCGAGCGTGAAAGATGCCGCTGAAGTTGCTCACTCTTTCTCATCTCCTTCTTATCCATAATATCATCTCCTTCTCATCTTTTTCATCTGCTTCTTCTTATCTGTTTCATCTGCTTCTTCTTATCTGTTTCATCTCCTTCTTCTTATTTGTATCACCTCTTTTTTACCGTCTGTATCATCTCTTTCTTGTTAACTGTCTCATCGCCTTCTTATCTGTACCATCTACTCCTTTCTTTCTCATCTCCTTCTTATCTTTATCATCTCCCTCTTCTAATTTGTATCACCTCTTTCTTGCTGTCTGTGTCATCTCTTTCTTCGTAGCTGTCTCACCTCCTTCTTCTTATCTGTACCATCTACTTCTTTCTCTCTAATCCCCTCCTTCTTATCTTTATCATCTCCTTCTTCTTATCTTTCTCATCTCCTTCTTCTTATCTTTCTCATCTTCTTCTTATCTGTATCATCCCCTTCTTCTTATCTTTCTCATCTTCTTCTTATCTGTATCATCTCCTTCTTCTTATCTTTCTCATCTTCTTCTTATCTGTATCATCTCCTTCTTCTTTTCTTTCTCATCTTCTTCTTATCAGTATCATCTCCTTCTTCTTCTCTTTCTCATCTTCTTCTTATCTGTATCATCTCCTTCTTCTTTTCTTTCTCATCTCCTTCTTATCTTTCTCATCTTCTTCTTATCTGTATCATCTCCTTCTTCTTTTCTTTCTCATCTCCTTCTTCTTATCTTTCTCATCTTCTTCTTATCTGTATCATCTCCTTCTTCTTATCTTTCTCATCTTCTTCTTATCTGTATCATCTCCTTCTTCTTTTCTTTCTCATCTTCTTCTTATCAGTATCATCTCCTTCTTCTTCTCTTTCTCATCTTCTTATCTGTATCATCTCCATTTTCGCATCTTTCTCATCTTCTTCTTATCTGTATCATCTCCTTCTTCGTATCTTTCTCATCTTCTTCATATCTGTATCATCTCCTCCTTCTTCTCTTTCTCATCTTCTTCTTATCTGTATCATCTCCTTCTTCTTCTCTTTCTCATCTTCTTCTTATCTGTATCATCTCCTTCTTCTTATCTTTCCCATCTTCTTATCTGTATCATCTCCTTCTTCTTATATTTCCCATCTTCTTATCTGTATCATCTCCTTCTTCTTATCTTTCCCATCTTCTTATCTGTATCATCTCCTTCTTCGTATCTTTCTCATCTTCTTCATATCTGTATCATCTCCTCCTTCTCTTTCTCATCTTCTTCTTATCTGTATCATCTCCTTCTTATCTTTCTCATCTTCTTCTTATCTGTATCATCTCCTTCTTCTTATCTTTCCCATCTTCTTATCTGTATCATCTCCTTCTTCGTATCTATATCATCTCCTTCCTTGTTTCTTATTGGAACCTGAAAATTTCAAGCGAAGATGCAATGCATCACTACCCTAAAACAATTCTCCTTGTATTTTACTTATATTTTTTTTATCTGTTTATTTATTAATTTTGTAAATTATTTTTTATTTTCTAATCTAATAATAATCTCTTCTTTCCGTATTTCCAGTTGCCATCTGTTATTCTTTCTAACGGATACCATAATATTCTTTGGATTGAATTTCAATCAATGGCCCCTGTGGTGGGGTTGTTCCATATGAATAGGGTTCGTCTTCTAAATAATAATAATAATAATAATAATAATAATAATAATGATAATATTTTTATTTATTTCACTTCTGAATAATAATAATAATAATAATAATAATAATAATAATAATAATAATAATAATAATAATAATAATAATAATAATAATAATAATAATAATATTTTTTATTTATTTAACTTCTGAACAATAATAATAATAATAATAATAATAATAATAATAATAATAATAATAATAATAATAATAATAATAATAAACTTACGTACTTCCTTCCGCTAGTGCCACTGTTCCCTTCAACTTATCTCGGCTCTGTTACTCATCTCACGGCTCTCTATACTCATCTTCGTTATCATCATTACTGTCGCCATCAACCCCCACCCCCAAGGGAGGGGGGAGGGGGAGAGGGGGAAGATATCTGGCCGGAGCAAGACATTATGGTCTCCTTTATATGTTGTGGACGACGCCCCCAACGCTCGCTCTCTCTCTCTCTCTCTCTCTCTCTTCTTCTTCGGATGCGTTCTTTAATCTGATTTCTTTGTTGAAAGCTCAGTCCATCATTCTTATTATTTATGTTTTGTTCTTTAATTCAGATTTTTTGTTGAAATATATATATATATATATATATATATATATATATATATATATATATATATTTTGTATTACTGTATATATATATATATATATATATATATATATATATATATATATATAATGTATATACATATATATATGTGTATATATATATATATAGAGTATATACATGAATGCATACACATACACTCATTCATATTAAACAAATATTCCAGATGGACTGTATATATATATATATATATATATATATATATATATATATTTATATATATATATATATATATATATATGCATGCATATATATATATATATTCATATTAAATAAATATTCCAGATACTGATGTATATATATATATATATATATATATATATATATATATATATATATATATATATATATATATATATATATATATATATATATATATATATATATATATATAATATACATATATGTAGACAGAATCTTTTTCCTGAAAAAGTAAGTTTTATATTCATCTTTTCCTCCATTTTTATAAATTTTGTTATAGTTTGCTTTTACTATAAAGTATATAGCCTGGCACACACGTTACCATTTATTTCAATAGATAAATGTGGATGAAAACGACGAGAAATAAATCTACGGGATTTTATCCGTGACGTTCACACACAATTCTGGGCTGATTACATTTGGCTATCTGCAAGCTAAGATTATACTCTTTCTCGCATTTGATTATGATGCTGTGATGTTGATTTCCCTTCCACGTGAATTTCAGATATGATTTAGTTCAGACGCTTACTCTCTAAGGTCAAGTCTTGGAGGAAAATTGTATTTTCTTAAAATATCTTTGTGAAAAATACTTTTCTTTGTTGTCTTGCCAGATTTCATCAACCGCAGATTAACATTTATTGTAGCAAATCTTATAATGTGATATTATTCCCTTATTCAGTATATACATCATATTGAATGTAAAAAATTTTACCCCACATCACTATTTCTTTATACCTCCACATATTTATGAAGACTGCAGTATTATATATATATATATATATATATATATATATATATATATATATATATATATATATATATATATATATATATATACATATATATGTATGTGTATATGCATATATGTATATTTTATATATATGCATACATACATACATATATATATACATATATATATATATATATATATATATATATATATATATATATATATATATATATATATATATATATATATATATATATATATATATATATATATATATATATATATATATATAATAAATATACATATATAAATTAATTTCTCCATATATATATATATATATATATATATATATAAGACATATATCAAAATTCGACCTATATATATATATAATGAATAAACAACCGTAAATTAATTTCTCTTTCCTCAGGCCAAAGACATATTTTTTCTTCTTCCTTAAAAGCTTCTTTCCTTCCGGCCAAAGCAGTGTTTTTCTTCTTCTTCTTCTTCTTCTTCTTCTTCTTCTTCTTCTTCTTCTTCTTCTTCTTCTTCTTCTTCTTCTGAGCTAAGTGAATTCGTTGGAGGACCAAAGCATTGGTCTCTTTTTCTCAGCAGACGCTGCCAACGTTTACAACAGCATTTGCACGAAGGCTCAGTAGTGCTTGGGATAAGTCCTCTGTTGTTTGAGCAAGAGGCAGACCTTCAGTGCTCTTAGAGAGGAATAATAGATGTTTTTCGTTTGTGAATATTCATTGCTTATTAGGGAGAGTAATTATGTGACAGAAATTTTAGTTTTGTTATTTTAGATTTATATTCCCTCTTTATTCTTATTATTAATAAATTGTCTTCATACATGAACATTCATTATTGCTTGGTAGGGAAAGTAGTTATTTGTAAGAACTTTTATATTTAGTATTTATATTCTCTTTTTATTCTTCGTATTGGTATTTCAAGACGTTATTGGTTACTGATTTTTTCTTTTTTTAATGAAAATACACTTTATAGAAATATTAACATTTATTGATAACTAAGTATACTGAGCCTCGATGGCCGAGTTGGTTAAGGCAGCATCCTCAGACTTCTTAGAGGTCTGTGGCGCGGGTTCAGATCCGCAGCCGACCGGTCAGAGAGGCGGACACTTTGCTATCCGTGTAGGCACCCCGGGATTATGTATGTAATCAACGGATAGGTTTGCTTAAAAGCAAATGGGTGTTACAGACTATTACACACACAAACAAAGCCACTCCAGCATCTTCTAAAAACATAACAGACACCTCACACGTCTCGACTGTCGACCTCACCGCGTAACAACTCTGGCTGCTGGGAGAAAGAGCGCTGGTGAACTGGTACAATACATGTACACAATACCGGGGTCTACGCGATGTCAGGCAGGGCAGCCGATCGGGACTTCAAAGTCTACCCCAAAAGCCAAATCAAAGTCCTTCAAAAGAAGGCATCACGGCGACCCCATATAAAAATGGGAACAAGCTGGGAAGAAGATGATTGATAACTTAGTATACTGGAAACGTAATATTTATTAATAACTAAGTGTACTGAAGTCTTAATATTTATTGATAACTAAGAACAATATCACTTTTCAAAATTATGTAAAAAACATAAGAAATATGAAATTTTAATACTGGTAACTTAGTACAGTATCACTTTCAAAATTCTGTTCGAAATAGAAAAAATATGAATTTTCCTAATTCTGTTTTTTCATGGTGAAAACCACAAGATTTAAGCACAGTGACGTCACAGAATTCAGAATGCAGTACTGTCATTCTGCTTCATTTTCAGAGCTGCAAAGAAAGATTATCTTATCTTTGCAGTTTTCCATAATTCAGTTATATATAAATACACTGGGAATCAAAGGTGTTAATTCCTTACATTCCTGAGAATCATTAATGCCAAGAGATTCGAATTATACCAGCTTATGAACTCTATTCATAAGGAAAAAAACCCACCACATGGGCCACTGAGTTGAAATTCATGCTTCCAAAGAATATTATTATTATTATTATTATTATTATTATTATTATTATTATTATTATTATTATTATTATTATTATTATTATTACTCAGAAGACGAACACTATTCACGTGGAACAAACCCACCACAGGGGCCACTGACTTCAGATTCAAGCTTCCAAAGAATATTATGGTGTTCACTAGAAAGAAGTTACAGAAGGTAATAGGAAATACAGAAAGAAGAGACCAGTTATGAAAAAAGAAGAAAATAATTTAACAAAACACTGATTGATTGGAATGTTACGGTCATCCCCTAGAGTCAAATATGTAAATCGATTGGAATGTTGACATCTATTCCGTAGAATCATATTGTCAGATTCCAGTTATGACTGCTTTGCCAGGAATCAAAAGTGATGATGTAATATTATTAAACATACTTTTCTCTTAATCAAGAATGTTAACTGACTCTTGATGAATGATGCTAATGTATAAACATTCTTTGAACAAACATATTTCTAGATTTAATTTAGACACGAATTCTCCGAAATTAAAAATAACTTATAGAAACTGCTCTTAAAGTCCTCTGAATCAAGCAATTAACAGATTACCGTAATGCGTACATTCTTTGAAATCAAGAATGCTAATTGTTTCCATTTATTCATATATTCCTGGTGATAAATGATATCATAGGAATACAGTCTTGGGAATGAAGCGCGTTAATTGATTCCAATTATTCCCATATCCTGTGTACTCGAAACGATGTTAAATTATTTAACTGCATGTATATTTTCTTTTGAATATTCTAACTCTATTTGCTCACACATTCCCTGGAACCAGGAATGTTAATGGACTCGCTGGCGTGGTGGCTTCCAGCCATCTCTCTCTCTCTCTCTCTCTCTCTCTCTCTCTCTCTCTCTCTGACTTAATCTTGGGTCTCCGCCCCCCAAACCTCCCCCCTTTCCACCAAGCCCCCAGTCACTAACATACATACAGTCTCTCTCTCTCTCTCTCTCTCTCTCTCTCTCTCTCTCTCTCTCTCTCTATGTGTGTATTGGAAAATTATTTCTCCTTTTTTAGTCGCCCTCTTTTTTATCCTGATTCTCTCTCTCTCTCTCTCTCTCTCTAATCTGGGGTCTTCGCCGCCCCCTTCCACCAAGCCCCCAATCACTAACATACATACACACACACACACTCTCTCTCTCTCTCTCTCTCTCTCTCTCTCTCTCTCTCTCTCTCTCTCTCTCTCTCTCTCTGTATGTTGGAAAATTATTTCTCCTTTTTTAGTCGCCATCTTTTTATCTTGAGTCTCTCTCTCTCTCTCTCTCTCTCTCTCTCTCTCTCTCTCTCTCTCTCTCTCTCTCAGCGTATCTTAATGCGTAGCTCACCGGGCCTAAATTCCGCATCCGTTATTGAATGAATATTTATTATTAACGAACTATCAAAAAGATATTCCCTGTGGGGCCCAATAGATTTCGATTGTCAAGGCTTCAAAAGGGCATATTTATCCTTTCAACGGTTCATTTGCATATTTGCTTCCCCGGCGGCAAAAACACGGAATTAAATAATTCGTCTATTGGTTTATGAATAGTCTACCTGTTTTTTTGCTTTTATTAATTATTAAAAAAATATTAAGGGCCTACTCGTTTAGGGTGCTGAATATACGTTTCCAACGGAGGAAGAAAAGAAAGAACAGTTTCAAATTGATTTATATCATAGGTAGGTAGGTAGGTAGGGAGAGAGAGAGAGAGAGAAGAGAGAATCAGAAAATACACAAAGACATTTTACACACACATATATATATATTTACATGTATATCTTTTATATATATATATATATATATATATATATATATATATATATATATATATATATATATATATATATATATATATATATATATATATATATATATATATATATACATACATATATATACACATACATACATACATGCACACACACACAAAGCCTAAATTCCATCTTTCATCTGCATGATATAAGAAGTATTAATGGGGTAACTATTTCGTCGTGCGTGGCATGTTGCAATCAAAGTTGCAGAACTAAAAATAAACGAGAATTATAGCTTCCTCTGTCGAAGTTACCGAGGAGATAAATGAAATAAGGTCTCCTTCAATCACCTCTCTCTCTCTCTCTCTCTCTCTCTCTCTCTCTCTCTCTCTCTCTCTCTCTCTCTCTCTCTCTCAAGACAATGTCGAGGAAGTAAGGGAAATTTTTTTACCTCTCTCTCTCTCTCTCTCTCTCTCTCTCTCTCTCTCTCTCTCTCTCTCTCTCTCTCTCTCTCTCTCTCTCTCCACTTTTTCTTGTACTCATGGAAAGCGTAAAAACATTTTAAAGAAAATGCTTTGACAATTGGTAAGACACGCTTAGACGAACAGGAAAGACGTATTTTAAATATGTTTATGCAAATCAAGCAAAACAAAAACAACAAAATATAATAAAAGTATGAAGAGGAACACGCTTAAAAATAAAGTATGAGCAACAAACCATCAAAATATGATCACTCATTCGTCATCAAGAACAAAATTAATAATTCCGGATGCTATGAACTATAAATAATTTTTAAAAAATGCGAAGCAAACCAGCTAATGAACACTCGGTAAATTACCGTAACACAATAACTCACCAGGAATACGTCATTCGTAATTAAAGTTTTTTCCTTGAACGGTTGTTGTTGAGTACAGCTCAATTACTCATGCAGAACTAAATTACTGCTGTATTTTGTATCTCTCTTCTTTCAGACTGATTCGTTCTGCCTCATTCTGTTTCTCTCTTCCTTTAACTGCCTCATTCTGCTTCTCTCTTCTTTTATGCTATCTCATCCGGTTTCTCTCTTCTTTTAACTGCCTCATCCTGCTTCTCTCATCTATTATACTGCCTCATTCTGTTTCTATCTTCCTTTAACTGCCTCATTCTGGTTCTCTCTTTTTTTCATCCTGCCTCATTCTGTTTCTCTCTTCTTCAATGCTGACTCATTCTGTTTTCTCATCTTTCATACTGACTCATTCTGTTTCTCTCTAATTTCATGCTGACTCATTCTGTTTCTCTCTCTAATTTCATGACTTTCTGTTTCTCTCTAATTTCATACTGACTCATTCTGTTTCTCTCTAATTTCATACTGACTCATTCTGTTTCTCTCTAATTTCATACTGACTCATTCTGTTTCTCTCTAATTTCATACTGACTCATTCTGTTTCTCACTTCTTTCATATGTACTCATTGTTTCTCTGTTCCCTCATACTCGCTCGTTCTACTGCATATATATCTCTCCTCCTTCATAGTGATTCATTCTGTTTCTCTCTTCTTTCGTTCTGCCTCATACGGTTTCTCTCTTCTTTCAAAATATTTCATTCTATTTCATCCTTGACGATGATGACCGACAGCTGTCCTTGGACAGTAAACAGAGCCATCTGTCTGTCTGTTTCGAAAGCTGTCTAACTTGTAAAAAAAATCCTGAAAGGAAAATAATTTGTGACTTTTTTAAATGAACAGAAAAGATTTGAAAAGACTCACCTTTAAATAACGGGGAGAAAAAAAAATGGTGCAAAATTCACCTGAAACCTGCAGAGAAAAAGATGATTTTAAAAGAAGATAGATATAAAATCTTCTAAAAAAAAAGGAGAGAAAAGGATGATTTAAAATTATGCTAGAAAGAAAGAGAATGAAAAGATAACACGGTAAAATATCTGTGATAAAAAGAGAACACGGAGCTTCACAGAGAGAGAGAGAGAGAGAGAGAGAGAGAGAGAGAGAGAGAGAGAGAGAGAGAGAGAGAGAATATGAAAAGAAAGGAAGGAAAAGAAAAGGACGATACAAAATTATGCTAGAAAGAATGAGAGTGAAAAGTTAACACGGTAGAAAAACTCTAATAAAAAGAGAGCACGAAGAATAAGAGAGAGAGAGAGAGAGAAGAGAGAGAGAGAGAGAGAGAGAGAGAGAGAGAGAGAAGCCTTGCTGCAATGGACGAATGATGGAGAATATTATTCTGTGCCATGTTTTATTGACGAGGGAAATGCACTTGATTTGTTAATGCTTTCTTCTTGTTTCTTCTTCTCGGCTATTCTGCTTCTCTCTCATATTTGGACCATTTTTTTATCTATTCTCTTTGTTCTTTTAGTTTTCCTACTGTATACTGTGAAAAACTTGTAAAAATGAATTTAATTTCTGTCCATCATTTGTACATGATGTTCTACTCTTTGAATATCATCTATTTATCATAATTATAGATTACTGGCTGTCTTCCATTATTTTATGTTTCTTTTTAATACTTTATTGTTTTTTCGCCTGGTTTTAATGTATAGTTGACAACGCATGTAGATGACCACAGTCCTTGCGACGACATTGGATTTTAAATTAATTTATGAATCATGACATATTCATCTTTTGGTATAAATCTGCATATCATTGTTAATGAATCATTATCTTACTTTCAGTAATTAAGCCAATTAATGTTATTTATATATTTAAAAGTTACCAGAATAATGTAAAATGTAAGAGGGAGGCGATAAGTAAGTACCGTCCCCGGGCTAGACGACGGCACTTATTGGGAGGAATATATATATATATATATATATATATATATATATATATATATATATATATATATATATATATATATATATATATATATATATATACATACATACATACTGTATACATGCAAATATATACATATATATGTATTTATATATATATATATATATATGTATATTTATGTATATATGTATATATATATATATATATATATATATATATATATATATATATATATATATATATATATATATATATATTCATCCTAATACATATTCTACCATTATAACCCAAAATTCTATTGACCACCGAAGTTCCTTGCGCCCACACCCTGCCTTCCCCAGAGCAAAGAAAAATAACTTGGAAACTTCGTCATCATTAAATTCGGGGATTAACTTACTTTCCCAATTATTCAATGACCTGAAAGGAATCCTACTTTTAGCTACTCGCGGTTTCTCTTCACTTTTATTGCCAGTTCTTGAAGTTTACCTAATTAGATTCTCGGCTGGTATTCTCCTTTTATTTCAGCCTCGTTCATTTGTCTACGGAGTCTTACTTCTGATAGACACTTATTTTTTGTTTATCATCGTCTGTGTTTGGTTTCTTTTTATTTTTCTCTAAAAGAAAACCATTGTGCCGGGCTTTGTCTGTGCGTCCGCACTTTTTCTGTCCGCTCCCAGATCTTAAAAACTACTGAGGCTAGAGGGCTGAAAATTGGTATGTTGATCATCCCCCTCCGATCATCAAACATACAAAATTGCAGCCCTCTAGCCTCAGTAGTTTTTATTTTATCTAAGGTTAAGGTTAGCCGTGGAACGTTCGTCTGGCAGCGCTTTCCGGAGGCGTGCGACGCATCCTCACTAGACCGCATCTGGGGAGTAACTGAGCGTTGCGAGGTCGTAGGCGTAGCTGATAGTTTTATTCAACATTATACGCTGTAAAGAAAGCTCGATTGCGCCGGAGAAACTTCGGCGTATTTTTTACTTGTTACATGTTTATTATGATAAATCTGTATAATGATAAGTCTTGATGAGATATGACAGTAATCAAGCAATGACGTATAAACATGGATGCAATTACTCATTGGCTAAGAGAAAAGTTTTAGGCTAGATCGCAAAATGGCTGTTTTAATTTGTCTTAATTTAGGCGTTCGTACTTGCGATCGATTTTTCTCAGTTTAATTTTTTATTAATTCCCCTTGATGGGCGTGATTTGTTAAATAAATACAAGATAAATTATGAAAAAGACTACAATCCGTTATGAGTCTGTGTTGCTACAGGTGATTGGAAAGGTGGGGCCATTCTGTTCCTCACCGGTCTGGAAAATTGGTCAGTGATGGAATAAGAAAATAATGACGATATTTAGGAAAATATGAACTAACAAAAATCATCAACAAATCAAAGGTCATAATGAATTACAAAAGATTGTACTATTTCTACTATTAGTATTATTACGATTCCCTAACCTCAAAAGTCACGGCAAAAGAGGCACACCTGTCCCAAAGATTAATCTTTTATCTTTTAATTCTCATTGAATAATCTCTTACCTTTTACATTTTAATTCTCATTGGTTATTCACTCACAGTTTACATTTTAATTCTCACTGGTTAATCTTTTACCTTTTACCTTATAATTCACATTGCATAATCTTTTACCTTTTACCTTGTAATTCTGATCGGTTAATCTTTTACCTTTTACCTTTTAATTCTCATTGGTTAATTTTTTACCTTTTACAGTTTAATTCTCATTGGTTAATCTTTTACTTTTTACCTTTTAATTCTCATTGGTTAATCTTTTACCTTTTACATTACAATTCAAACCTAATAATCTCTTACCTTTTACATTTTAATTCTCATTGATTAATCTTTCATCTTTTACCTTATAATTCACATTGAATAATCTTTTACCTTTTACCTTTTAATTCTCATTGAATATTCTTTTACCTTCCAATATTTTCTCCCTGGCTCAGTCTGACTCAGAAGCAAGGAATCATTTGTTGCGAAAGCCAAAACTAATCTTCCAACGTTCGTGTATGATTAATGACATCATCCACAGATAGGAAAATAGCTTACGTCGCTTCCAGATAAAATCTGAAAAAAAAAAAACTTGTAAGCAATCAGTGGTATTCTGAATCATGGCGATTATGAAAAATGCAATCGTGTTTTTAGAGGGAGCTGTGCATTATTTCTAGTCGGTCAGGCATCGCTTTGGATAATCGTGGAAACTGAAAAGGTGATAGTTTTGTGCAAATATGCTTAGAGCGAGGTTGAGTACATAGAAACATACATATGTGTATATCTGTATATATATATATATATATATATATATATATATATATATATTTACTGTATATATATATATATATATATATATATATATATATATATATATATATATATATATATATATATATATATATATATTACACACATATATATATATATGTATATATATATATATATATATATATATATATATATATATATATATATATATATACACACACACATATATATACATATTTACACACACACACACATATATACATATATATGTATATATATATATATATATATATATATATATATATATATATATATATATATATATATATATGTATGTGTGTGTGTGTGTGTGTGTGTGTGTGTGTGTGTCTGAGTAAAGTGTGTAAAGAGAGAGAGAGAGAGAGAGAGAGAGAGAGAGAGATTGTTTTTACATGCAAATTATGAAATTAATTAGGAGTACCTAAGTTGTTATTTAAACCGGGGAGAATACATTTCCCATGTAAAAAATTAGCATATAGATATTGCAGAACATAACAGATAATAACAAATGTACACTGAATGCACTTTATGGACTATTAATGAAGCAGTGGCGTTAAAGAGGCATAATTCTATGAGCAGAATGTGTGACTGAAGTTATCTAATATCGTCTTTGAATGGTGTAATTTTGATGTAAATAAAGACATTCTAATAATAATAATAATAATAATAATAATAATAATAATAATAATAATAATAATAATAATAATAATAATAATAATAATAATCCAACGCACAATAATAATGGTAATAATAACAATAATAATAACAATAATCCTTCATTTTTACTGGTCTTATAAAGGTCATTTCTCTCTCTCTCTCTCTCTCTCTCTCTCTCTCTCTCTCTCTCTCTCTCTCTCTCTCTCTCTCTCTCTCACCTGTGAAAGAGAGAATAAGCTAAAGGTCATGTCATCTTGCTTATATTCTACATTTGAAAAAAGAGAGAGAGAGAGAGAGAGAGAGAGAGAGAGAGAGAGAGAGAGAGAGAGAGAGAGAGAGAGAGAGAGCTTTTTTCTTCTTTTTGTCTGTTGCATTTCGCAATTCTCAACATTTCATCAGACTGTTAGTTACGTTTGCCATTTAACTGTAACTGGAAAATATGAAGTGTCATGCTGTAAAGAAACACCGTGTTTACAGATAGGATGTCCCAGTTTTGTAAATCTATTTGTTCGCATGCAGTGAATTATATAAAAAGATGTGCAATATACAGAAGCTGAATTTTAGCTACAACACTCACCGAGTATTTATTTATCATTCTCTCTCTCTCTCTCCTCCTTGCAGTACTTGTACGTGTTCCAGTTCCATAATAGTGCAATATTATTGTTATGTACTCAGATATCATCATTAATATTACTAATGTTATTATTATTGCAGTAAAATCTAATTTCTCTCTCTCTCTCTCTCTCTCTCTCTCTCTCTCTCTCTCTCTCTCTCTCTCTCTCTCTCTCTAAATATCAAATTCATATACCTCAGGAATATCTCCATATATAGAATAATCATGAAGACAAATGTCGGAATTTATATATCTCCGAAGTGATAAATGAATTTATATAAGTGATAAATGAACCCATCGGGACACGAACCCTTGACATGGGCCTATTCAGCGACTCCAGTGGACACTACGCCATCATGATTGTAAATGAATCACGTTGTGATAAAAAATTTCATATATATATATATATATATACTCACACGTATATATAGATAGATAGATAGATAGATAAATAGACATATACACGGTTTACCCCTTTTCTCTATGTCGCCCCTAATCCTCCACCAAAAAATAAATAGATAAATAAAAATTTGGCCGCATCGATCAACTCATCTGTTTCCATTCTTTTCCGCCATCCTGTAAGCGAACGCCTGTCCACATAACGCAGTATTGAAATGCATAGTTTTTTTTTTTTTTTTTGAGGGGGTCCAAAAATCATTCGCATGCGTCAATTAAAAGCATTTTCATATTTGGGTAAAGTTGGAAGTGTTTGTAAATAAAATATTACCCGTGACAGCTTTAAACACAGAGCGCGCGCAACATACGCCGATATACGCTTAAAATACGCCGCGAAAATTTTTATTTCGTCGAATAACGCGAAAGGTTATTGAAATGTATGAATACGTTAAATAACCTCGGTATAAATATTCATGGACGTAAACAAAATGACGGAGAAATGTATCGAAACCTGACGCTCTGGCGTTTCCTGTCCTCTCCATACGCAAATTCGCTCGCTTGCGTACGCGGGTCGTACATGCCATACGCCGGAACTGAAAGGGCTTTGCCCTGGAGGGTATGCAACTGAATTTATATGCTTTTGTAACTCGTTTACTTAGCATCAGTTGTCGTGTGAATGTTTCATCTATTTATACTTTTGTGACGAATTTGGTAAGCATTTTTCCCTTTTTTTATTTATGCTTGCGTGATTCTTTTACTAAGTACCACTTGTTGTGTGAATGTTTTTTCTATCTATAATTTTTTTTCATTATTTAGTATCAGTTGGTGTGTGTGTGTCATTTTCCGTTTATAATATAGTGAGTCTTTTACTAAGTATCACGCGCTGCGTGAGTGTTTATATATATATATATATATATATATATATATATATATATATATATATATATATATATATATATATATATATATATATATATATATATATATTTATATATATATATATACATACACACACATACATGCATACATACGTTTATATAGTTCCGTGATTCATTTACTACTTGTATCACTTTCTGTGTGAGTGTTCTTTACTAAGTATTACTTGCTGTGTGAGTGTTTTTAATTTAAACTTCCGTGATTCAATTATCAAGTATCACGCACTTCATGAGTATTTTTTCTATCTATACTTTTGTGATTCATTTGCTGATGTCACTCGCCGAGCAAGTGTTTTTATCTATTTACATTTTTATGATTCATTTACTGAGTATCACTTGCTGTGTGAGTGTTTTTTTTATTCATACTTGCGTAATTCATTTACTGAATATCACTTGCTGTGTGAGTGTTTTTTCTGTTCATACTTGCGTGATTCATTTACGAATATCACTTGCTGTGTGAGTGTTTTCTTTTTCTGTTCATACTGGCGTGATTCATTTGCTGAGTATCACTTGCTGTGTGAGTGTTTTTTTTCTATTCATACTTGCGTGATTAATATACTACGTATCACTTGCTGGGTAATTGTTTTATATATATATATATATATATATATATATATATATATATATATATATATATATATATATATATATATATATATACATATATACATATATATATATATATATATATATATATATATATATGTATGTATATATATAAAATAATTACCCATAAGTATATATAAAACAATCACATAAATATACATAGCCTATATATATATATATATATATATATATATATATATATATATATATATATATATATATATATATATATATTTGTGATTCATTTACTAAGTATCACTCGCTGTGTGAGTGTTTTTTCTATCTGTACTTTCCTGATTTGTTTATTTAGTATCCCTTGCATCATGTATCATTTTCTGTGTGATTCCTTCATCTATTTGTTCGTCCTCATGTATTAACGAAGTTTATCTTCATTTGCACATTGATACATCCTTTTCAGTTTCTGTATGTATCCATGTATATACGTCCTTTTAAGTTTCTGTATGTATCCATGTATATACATCCTTTTCAGTTTCTGTATGTATCCATTTATATACATTCTTTTCAGTTTCTGTATGTATCCATGTATATAAATCCTTTTCAGTTTCTGTATGTATCTGTGTATCCTTATGTAGGCTACCACAAGTTGCTTTCACTAAGGAAGTGATCCGTGCTTGCTTTCATGCATTCATAGAAGGTGTATTTATGAACATATCAAAATATATTTCGTCAACAGTACGAGGTCATGACACTGGATAACGTTAACAAAAGCAGTAAGGTGAAAATGACGTCACCCAAAAACATAACATAAAAATCGTTACATTTCATAAAAAATCTTAACATTTCGTTAAAAAAATCATAACATTTCGTTAAAAAAATCATAACATTTCGTTAAAAAATCGTAGGATTTAAAAAAGTTTGAAACATTTCGTAAAAAACAATCGAGACATTTCTTTAAAGAATCGAGACGTTTCGTTAAAAAATCATAGAATTTAAAAAAAAAGTTTGAAACATTTCGTTAAAAAATCGTAACATTTCGTAAAAAAATCGAGACATCTCGTTAAAAAATCGTAGGATTTAAAAAAGTTAGAAAAATTTCGTTAAAAAATCGTAACATTTCGTTAAAAAAATAGTAACATATCGATTAGAAAAGAGAAGTGAAAAAAAATCGTAGGATTTTAAAAATGATGAAACATTTCGTTAAAAAATCGGTCCATTTTGTAAATACATCGTAATATTTCGTTACAAAATCGTAACATTTAGTTAAAAAATCGTAGGATTTAAAAAAGATTGAAACATTTCGGTAAAAATCGTAATATTTCGTGAAAATCGTGACGCTTCGTATAAAATCGTAACATTTCGTTAAAAAAAAAAAATACAGATCGTAAACGGATTCATAAATGGAACTGTGCATCCATTGATGTGTAAAGTGGACACAATCAATCAATATTGTTTTTGGCAAAGTTGTAATAAACAAAATGGAAAAACCGGGTTTGAACGACATTTATTAGCAGTTAAGAATAAAATACATATAAAAGATAGTTGGAAGAATCAAATTGCTTTTGTTAAACGAATCATATTGCTTTAAGAATGAAATTGCTTTTGTTATAGGAATCAAATTGCTTTAAGATTCAAATTGCTTTTGTTATAGGAATAAAATTGCTTTAAGAATCAAATTGCTTTAAGAATCAAATTACTTCTGGTATAAGAATCAAATTGCCTTAAGAATCAAATTGCTTTTGTTATAAGAATCAAATTGCCTTAAGAGTCAAATTGCTTTTGTTATAAGAGTCAGATTGCTTTTGTTATAAGAATCAAACTTCTTTAAGAATCAAAATGCTTTTGTTATATGAATCAAATTGCTTTTGTTATAAGAATCAAATTGCTTTAAGAATCAAATTGTTTCTGTTATAAGTATCAAATTGCCTTAAGAATCAAATTGCTTTTGTTATAAGAATCAAATTGCATTTGTTATAAGAATCAAATTGCTTTTGTTATAAGAATCCAATTGCTTTAAGAATCAAATTGCTTTTCTTATAAGAATCAAATTGCTTGAAGAAGTTCAATGAAATTAAGAAATTATATTAAGGAAAGAAATTATATTAAGGAAACCGAAGACGGTTTGATTAAATTATCGCCGAAAAGGCAACGAAATGTAAAAGATTGGAAGAAGGGAGAGATATGAATACGCGAAGGGAATAGAATATAAAGGAGTGAGTTAAGTGAGCAAAGGGTGAGACAAGCGAGATGAACGAATGAGTTGAAATATAAGTGATTTTAGCGACTAAGATGAATGAGGGATAAAAAAGCGGTGTAAGTAAATGTAATACGAATTTAAATATGGATAAATAGAAGCTAAACGAATGAATGGAGTGAGTGAAGAGGGAATAATTAACGGAAGAAATTAATAGAGCTTAAAAGGAATGAATGAGCTGAACCAAAAGAGAATAATTAAGAGAAGAGATAAATAAAATTTAAAATAATGAAAAAACTGAATGAATGTAGCTGAATAAGTGGGTGTTAGACAAAATGAATGAATGTTTGTTTTCATGTGAAAACAAACAGCTGGGTATGTGAAACAGATGCAACAAACCCCGTAGAATTATTAAGATAAACTTTGCTTCTCCGTCTGTCGCAAAAATTGGATATTTTCGTTCAAAGCATCTAATGTTGAGTTAGGTGGGATTTATGTATAACGTATATGTCTATATGATTATATATACACACACATAGACACTCACACACACACACATATATATATATATATAAATACATATACTTATGCATATATATGTATATAGTTATACATTATATATGTATGTATGAATATAAGATTCCCATAAAACACTATTTAAACGTTGGTTTCAACGTTTAAATAGTGTTTTATGGGCCTTCTTATATTCATATTACACTGTAGTATTACAGGAAAAGACATTCATATGTATGTATATATAGATATGCATATACATGTATATAGTTATACATTACATATATGTATATATGTGTGTGTATATATTATATATATATACATATATGTATATATATATATATATATATATATATATATATATATATATATATATATATATATATATATATATATATATATATATATATATATATATATATATATATATATATATATATATATATATAAGAGAAAGAGAGAGAGAGAGAGAGAGAGAGAGAGAGAGAGAGAGAGAGAGAGAGAGAGAGAGAATCTTGAATTAAAAGAACAAAATTGTTTATAAAAAAAAACAGGTATTCTGATATGCATTAATCCTAAAAGATATCACGGCGTATTAGTTACGATAAGAAGAGATCAAAGAGATTTTGCATTCGAGGGTAAACTCTTTTTTAAAAATAATTTTTCCAACATTTTATTCTCGTTCTTTACCTCTTTTTTCTTTCCTTCCATCATTTTTCTTCTTTTTCCTCTTGAGATCTTGCCTTGTGAAAATAATATCTCAAAATCTTATTCTTTTTCTTTACCTCTTTTTCCTTCGGTCCGTCATTTTTTTTTCTTAGGATTTGCCTTCGTGTGTAAACTCCATTTTTAAAAAATATTTTTCCAAAATTTCATTCTCTTTCTTTTCCTCTTTTTTTCTTTCCTTCCAGAATTTTTCTTCTTTTTCCTCCCTCTTCTTCTTCTTCTTCTTCTTCTTCTTCTTCTTCTTCTTCTTCTTCTTCTTCTTCTTCTTCTTCTTCTTCTTCTTCTTCTTCTTACGCGGGGGGTTCTCAAAGAGAACCTCTTTTAATTCTGCAGGCATGGATTCGGGAAAGAAAGAAATTCACCGCTCGGTAATTACTTCATCCAGGACGAGAGATTCTCATTTTCCGTTGGGTATAAATTTTGAATCCCGAGGTATCGTCCAATCCTTTTCTTTTGTATTTTTTTTTACGGATTCTTTTCGTCCCGTAATTTCTGAATTCTTTAGGCTTTCTTCTCGTTTCCTTAAAGTTAGCTTGAAGATGTTGCATTACAAATTGGCCTAAAAGGTGGTGAGAATTAGTGGTGAGTGTTCTTAGGGAATTTGTAATCGTTCACTTCAAGACAGGAAGCAGTACAAAAATTTCAGCTGTCTGTAAATCGTGGAGAGTTATTATTATTATTATTATTATTATTATTATTATTATTATTATTATTATTATTATTATTATTATTATTATTATTATTATTATTCAGAAGATGAACCCTGTTTACATGGAACAAGCCCACAGGTGCCACAGACTTGAAATTCAAGCTCCCAAAGAATATTGAGGTGTTCATGTGAAAGAAGCAACAGAAAGTAACAGGAAATACAAAAAGAAGATATCAGTAATTAGAAAAGAAAAATGAACAAATTAATAAATAAATAGATAAAAATGGAAGTAAATTATAAAAATATTAGAATTGCTTTGGGGTAGTAATGCATTTCATCTTCGCTTGAACTTTTGAGGTTCCAATTGCAAAACATCCTCAGATAGAAACCGTTATGCAGAATACTTCGACAACATAAACTGATCCATATCATACTGGTGGACAAAGTATACCAGTATGGTATACACTCAAGTCAATGTGGATTTTTTCATCATACGAAGTGATGTTATGATCCTGTAATTCTTGCAGTTGCCTCTGTCAGTTTAAACAGATATACGATGGAGCTGTTGTTGGTTTTTCATGCAGTTGCATCGTAGATCATCCCTTTTTAGTGTTCTGTAAAAGAAAACTATTGTGCCGGTTTTGTCTGTCCGTCCGCACGTTATTCTGTCCGCACTTTTTTCTGTCCGCACTTTATTCTGTCCGCACTTTTTTCGGTCCGCACTTTATTCTGTCCGCACTTTTTTCTGTCCGTACTTTATTCTGTCCGTACTTTCTTCTGTCCGCACTTTTTCTTTCCGCACTCAGATCTTAAAAAATACTGAGGCTAGCGGGCTACAAATTGGTTTGTTGATCATCCACCCTCCATCCATCAAACCTATCAATTTACAGCCATCTAGCCTCAGTAGTTTTTATTTTACTTAAGGTTAAAGTTAGCCATCATCGTGCATCTGGGAACGATATAGGATAGGCCACCACCGGCAGTGGTTAAAGCTTCACGGGCCGCGGCTCATGAACATTATACCGAGAAAACCGAAAGATAGATCTATTTTCTGTGGCCTTGATTATACGCTGTACAGAAAACTCGATTGCGCAGAAGAAACTTGCGCATTTTTTACTTGTTTTCCCTCAATCTAACTTTCAATATCTCTCACATATTCTTCCTACCATTTACTGTTTTTTTATTTTTGTTTTTTATTTCCTCTCTCTGCTTTCCTATGTCCATAAATACTTCTTGTGGGGCTTATGACATCATTATGGAATTTCAATATACTCCTCATGCGTTCCATTTGTGTATTTATTTATGTGTGTGATAGTTTTTACTGATCCGCACGTAAATTTTTGTATACGCCTGAACATTAAACCACAAAGTCTTGATAAATTTCCTGGCTGGGATAAATTTATATATGATATATATATATATATATATATATATATATATATATATATATATATATATATATATATATATATATATATATATATATATATATGTGTGTGTGTGTGTGTGTGTGTGTGTGTGTGTGTGTGCGTGTGTATGTGTGTGTGTCACGCAGAAGGATTGTTTGTTATTAATTTGGATATGAAATCTGGCGTTGACAGAGAGACAGACAGAGAGAGAGAGAGAGAGAGAGAGAGAGAGAGAGAGAGAGAGAGAGAGAGAGAGCGCCAATTAAATTCCCAAAAGCTAGCCAGTAAATGATGGAAAACTTTCTCCTCATCTACCCACTAACAAAGTACTGTACTTGCAATCTGGCAATCAACTGAGCTACAGCAAAGTACAAAGTACAACAACCGGAAGTTCGAATCTCAAGCTCCATTCCAGGAGCAAAATCATAACCCCTCGCATAGGTAGGACAACTTTATCTTTTTTTTTATCTTTTTTATTCATAGGGTCACGATGGCTATTGATGGAAAAGGGGTTGGATCTCGCTATATTGTTAGAAGAAAAAAAAATAAAAAAAATAAAAGTTTATTGTTTTATCCGTGCAGAAAAGCGTCACAATGGATTAGAGAGGCGACGCGGATAATTTTATTCCGTTTGTTGTGTTATTGTGTCACTGGTTTTTTTTTGAGAGAGAGTTTTAGTAAATGAATAGATTTTGTGAGAGTAACAGGTTAGAGTTAATCGTTTTTGTTATCTGAAAATGATTACGCAAGTTTTAATAATTTTTTAAAGCTTATTTGCAGAAATTTTGTCATATGATACGTTGTTTTTTAAGTCTATATATGTATATATATATATATATATATATATATATATATATATATATATATATATATATATATATATGTATGTATGTATGTATGTGTGTGTGTGTATGTATGTACGTAGATGTAGCTATATATGTATGTGTGTGTATGTATATATATAAATATACATACATTCATACATGCATACATACATATATATCCATAGAGAGAGAGAGAGAGAGAGAGAGAGAGAGAGAGAGAGAGAGAGAGAGAGAGAGAGAGTACTGCATGAAAAACATTTATTATAGATATTCTTTGCATTGTCCCAGTGAATTATTTCCTTAGACCTGATTGTGAATTAACGCTATTACTAGTCTCTCATTAAACACACACTCTCTCTCTCTCTCTCTAACCGTCTTCTCCCCAACCTCGAGAAAACCACCGTCACTCAATCATAGCATCAAGAGATAAGGGGAAGCCTGACGTTTGTAACATTGTCGAAGTATGCATTAAGAGTATGATACACCAGTATGACTGACAGAAAAGTCTGTTTGTATATTCGTTTCGTCACACTGATCTGTTGTAAGTAGATATAAAATAATGCTCTGGTGTTGCTGCTGTTGTTATTTTAATATTTAAATGGTTTTGTGAAACGCAGGATTGTTCTGTTGAATCTTTTTTGGTGACCGATTATACTAAAAGCATTTGGAGAAGCAATATTTATTCATTTATAGAATGCTGTACTTTTAATCGTATTGTTGAGTGAAGCATGATTTTAATTAATTAATTCTTTGATATAATGCTGTATTTTTAGTCGTGCTGTACACTTTGTGGTGTGGTAAAATAGAATTCTGTTGTTTTGTTGGCGTACTGTAGGCAACCGGAATTCTGATGACAGAGTCAAAGCTACGTAGTAATGGTTTTCTTAGGATGTGACCTGAGAATGTCTTTTGACTGACTTTGATAATTAGGTTCCTTGTGCATCTTTTCCAGTTTTTTCACCTAATGCACTGAATTAAAATCAAGAAGACTTGTCAACTTATAATTCAGCTCCAATGGCATCTTTTCAAAAGTGGTGTTTACTTGGTACCTTGAACTGAAATCAAGAAGACTTATAAATCGCATGAGTGAGATTAGAAGTTAGTGTCTGAGCGCGACAAAATATTTCGTGGTATGGTAAATGAGAAGTTTCAATTTTACAAACATCAGACCAAACCAATCTGAGGAACATACTATAGGTAAGGTATATTCCTCAGCGTAGCTGAAGATTCCTCTCATTTTAATATGAACGTCAGTAAGTGGCATTTGAGATAAAAGATAGCTATATCCAGATAGGCATTTATAAGTTTTTTGACTGAGTGGTGACAAGAATCTCAGTATCTAAGAGTATGTTTTGACAAGGACCTGTAAAATGTACAGAATGATTTTATTTGGAACGTCTCTTGTTGGTTGTCCTTCTTTAGGCGATTTCCACGCAGGGCTTTCTTATCTTTCTCTGCAACACCAAGCACGTGCCGACCTTTAATCTTTGGTGGCATCTTAGTGACAGTTTGGGATCTACTTTTCTTCCATGCTACTCTCGTATATCCCTCTTGGAAGTTACTCTTTTGGATGTTAGTTTTTAGATAGAGCTATCTAAGTCTTCTTCTTCTTCTTCTTCTTCTTCTTCTTCTTCTTCTTCTTCTTCTTCTTCTTCTTCTTCTTCTTCTTCTTCTTCTTCTTTCGACCTTATTAGTCCCACTGTATAGCAGGGTCGACCGCTTAAGTAGACTTTCTCCATCTATTTCTATTCCTTGCATCTTCTTCCCCCCAAGGCCCACCTCACCCATATCCCCCCTCACCACATCCATCCATCTGATCCGCTGACGCCCCACACTCCTCCCCCCGCCATCACTGGCATGTTCTTAACTCTCTTGATAAAGCTATCGAAGTGGAAGAGTATAACCCTTAAGCTGAAGTGAAGATCATCAAACTGAAGCACATCAACATCTTCCCTGCATTTTCAAAATTGAAAAAGTTGTTAAAACTTTGAGGCATTTCACTGTTTGCAATAAATTTACACTGCTTTTATATATTAGAATTTATCGGATGCATTAGAGTAAAAGAATTGTATATGGTAGTTATATTTGATTTAATTCATATTTGCATGATATATTAACTGTATTTCCATCTATGTTTTTGAATATGTACAATTATCCATACATCTCGCTGCATGAGAGGCTAGATGATGAAATTAAGAGAAGTTCGGGAGTGTTTATGATTACTTATATATTAAGAGAATCTAGATTGAGATGGTTTGGGCATGTAGTGAGAATAACTGAGAAGGAAGAAATGAAGAGGGCTTGGATGGAACCTGTTAGAGGTTGAAGGTCGTGAGAGAGAGGCAGAGGATTAGATGGAGTGATGAAATGGATGAGCATTTAGAGAAGAAGGGTTTAGCAGAGGAAGATGTTTTGGTAGACAGAAATAGTTACAGAAGACACATCAAGGCAACCGACCCCTTAGCTTATGGATATCAGTGGGGAGGCAGAAGAATTACACATACATTTAGCGCGCTTAAAAACACTGGCATGTTAACAAACATGCAAAGACACCTACGCACAAACATAAACTCACCAGAAACACCATCGCAAGGCAGAAGAAGGGCGTATCCCATTTCCCGATCAACCGTTGTAGTAGAATTGTTATTATGTAATTCACACCGTAAAAATATTCTTGCCAACGAGAGGAAACGAAGCGTCGGGGGAAATAACGAAGCTATTTCGGCACTTACGAGAGAGAGAGAGAGAGAGAGAGAGAGAGAGAGAGAGAGAGAGAGAGAGAGAGAGAGAGAGAGAGAATTGCAATTTTTCTCTTCTTATCTACTGCATTTCGCAATTCTTAGCATTTCATTTTGTCTGTTAGCTACATTTGCTATTTAACTGTACCTAGAAAACAGGGAGAAGATGATCGATAGAGCAGAGAGAGAGAGAGAGAGAGAGAGAGAGAGAGAGAGAGAGAGCAGAAGAAGAAGAAGAGGAAAGACCAATCAGCAGTAGCTAGAATAGCACAATCATTCGGAATAAGAATCCCGAGCCGAAATTGTTACAGCGTGCCAATTTCCTTTCATAGATTCTGTATTCCCGTATCCTGACGGAATATTGTTTTCGGTTATCGCCTCTCTTTCTCTTTCTCTCTCTCTCTCTCTCTCTCTCTCTCTCTGATGGAATTCGATACCCTGCGAAAATCATTTCGGCAGCGCTGTTACCTCCCTTTATTTTTTTTTTTATCTGTCGCTGTTACGTCTGTAGGTAAATGAATGAATGACGGGTGACAGAAGTACCAGCTACTACAGGGAACAGGTGACTGCTGTGATGGCGTTTACCTTATTTGCCCGTATTTTGTTTTTGTTTCGAAGTGCGTCGGAATGTACGGAGATATTCTTGCGTGTGTAATAACATATAGACGTGTATAGACATGTTTATGTCTTTGGGCGTGTGTGCAAAAATATTATACACATGAGTATATTACACAAACATATGTATATATATATATATGTATATTTATATATATATATATATATATATATATATATATATATATATATATATATATATATATACATATATATTTAAAACAATAATAAGTTATTTTTCTTGGCAGGGGATGGCTGTAGAGAAACGCCAAACAGCAGCTTTTGCCAACCAAAACACAAATGAACTCCACTTGCAAAAAAAAAAAAAAAAAAAAATCTGGTAAAAGGAAACTAGTTAAATTCTGACAACTGGTAAAACAAAAAAAGTGAAGATCTGGTAAAAGAAAGTAGAGATCCACTTGTAAAAGAAAATCAGTAAAGGAACTCAATTAGTTTATAAAAGGCTAATCATTAAAGACGTAACGATTGGTAAAAAGAAATCAATATATATCTAACAGCCTGTTTGGTAAAATGAAATCAGTACATATCTAACAACTTGTCTGGTAAAATGAAATCAATATATATCTAACAACTTGTTTGGTAAAATGAAATCAGTACATATCTAACAACTTGTCTGGTAAAATGAAATCAATATATATCTAACAACTTGTTTGGTAAAATGAAATCAGTACATATCTAACAACTTGTCTGGTAAAATGAAATCAATATATATCTAACAACTTGTTTGGTAAAATGAAATCAATATATGTCTAACGACTTGTTTGGTAAAATGAAATCAATATATATATGTAACAACTTGTTTGGTGAAATAAAATCAATATATATCTAACAACTTGTTTGGTTAAATGAAATCAGTACATATCTAACAACTTGTTTGGTAAAATGAAATCAATATATATCTAACAACTTGTTTGGTAAATGAAATCAATATATACCTAACAACTTGTTTGGCCAAATGAAATCAATATACATCTAACAACTTGTTTGGTAAAATGAAATCAATATATAGCTGACAACTTGTTTGGCAAAATGAAATCAATATACATCTAACAACTTGTTTGGTAAAATGAAATCAATATATAGCTGACAACTTGTTTGGTAAAAGTAAATCAATATATATCGAGAACAATTTGTTTGGTAAAATGAAATCAGTATATATCTAACAACCTGTTTGGTAAAATGAAATCAACATATATCTAACAACTTGTTCGGTGAAATGTAATCAATATATATCTAACAACTTGTTAAAAGAACTCAGCGAAGACCTGACTACAGGTAAAAGGAAGGCAGTTAAGCTCTCACGACCTTTAAAAGGCAGCTAGACTGCAACCAAATGACTTGATTTCCCACGAAAGAAGCGACGACTTCGAAAATGAGGTTATATCTGAAGGACGAGAAAGCTAGCTACAGCTCTTGACTTGCAAACACTCGAGAAATGTCACGCTCGGATGCATGACTTTCTCTTTCTGAAAGTTTCAAGGAAATGAAGGTATTACAGAAACTCTGCAATCGAGGTATTGCAGAAACTCTGCAATCGCTGATCACCTGCTGAAATCACGCTTCAGGAATCGCTCAGGTGCTCTTGAAGACTTGCTTCAAATCTGAAAAGTTTAAGCTAGCGAAGTTGAAGGGAATGATTGGCTGCGAGAAGTGGGGCGGGAGGGTGGTGGATACGGTTTTTCAATGTGTTGGTGGAGGGTGGAAGGGGAGGGAAAGGGGGAAGTTGGTGGGGGTAGAAGAGGCAAGAATGTGATGAAAGAGATAATTTCAGAAAACGAACTTGTGTGGAGAACCCGTCGTTTATATTATATATATATATACAGTATATATATATATATATATATATATATATATATATATATATATATATATATATATATATATATATATATATATATATACATATATATATATATATTTATATATATATATATATATATATATATATATATATATATATATATATATATATATATATATATATATATATATATATATATATATATATATATATATATATATATATATATATATATATATATATATATATATATATATATATATATATGTGTGTGTGTGTGTGTGTGTGTGTGTATGTGTGTATGTGTGTGTGGAAACCATATATATATATATATATATATATATATATATATATATATATATATATATATATATATATATATATATATATATATATATACTGTCGGCTGCGCGTTTATGCCAGCAGCAATAGCAAAAGCAACAGCAGCAGGAGGCAGCAATAGACATGACACACGCAAACACACACCGCCAATTTAAATGTTTCACAACCGGCCATTAGTCGGTCGCTCAGATTCGGGCAAGGGGAGGGAGGGGAGGGGAGGGAAGAGGAGGAGGGATGGGGAGGGGGGCCATTTTTGACAGCTACTCAATATGAATTCTATTTTGGATTTCATACCCCGTCGGCATGAAAGAGGAGGACGCACGGGTCCATGCAATATGTAGACAATAATTGTAAAAGCAAACGCGTGTCCAATTTCGTATACTTTTTTTTATTTTCTTTACTTTCTTTTTCCTTCTCCTCCACCTCCTCTTTTTCTCCCTCTTTAGTTATTCCAGCGTTTGTTTTCGGTCTTCTTTGAATTTTTTTTTTAGGCTTTCGAGTTTTTTATGTACGTTTTTTGTGTGTGTTTTTTTGGCCTTTTTCTCACTTGCTCTTTGTGTGTGTGTGTGCGCGCTTGTGTTTTTTTATCTTTACGGAAGGCACATACACACACACACACCAATTTTTCCAGTTCAGTTTTAGGTTTAGTGGACCGTATTTTTTCTTTCGTATTTTTTGTCTTTTTTCCTTTCTTTTCGTTGCGAAGGAGAAAACTATCGCCACACTTTTGCAGTGTTGTTTTGGTTGAATATCTTTGATACATTACAAACGTTTGCGCATGTTCCCACATTTTTTTAACGCATTATGGATCAGATACAGCAATTATTCGTATATATGTATATATACTTACATATACTGTACATACATACATACATACATATATACATATGTATACTAAATATATATCTATATATACGTATATATTATACGCACACACACACACATATATATGTGTGTGTGTGTGTGTGTATCTTATATGTATATACAGGGGCTGAGCAAGAGAACCTTGTGATCTTTTTAGGTCTCAATGCAGACTAGACAAGAGACTGAATAAGTCCTAGATCTAAACTCTAGTGCCTCATTATACCCAAGGGACTGGTTACAAGACCAAAAAGAGCAAATGGGCCTCAGGGGCTGGCCTTGTTCCTGAATTTCAAGAGTCCGTGTACTAGCATCACGGACAGAAGTTTCTTATGAGCGAGCAGAAGCTGCGAGATTTAACCCAGTTGCCTTCATCCGTATTAGAATCTTCAGGAAACCCTGTTTCTAAAGTTTTCTGTAAAAGAAATTGTGCCGGCTTTGTCTGTCCGTCCGCACTTTTCTGTCCGCACTTTTTCTGTCCGCCCTCAGATCTTAAAAACTACCAAGGCTAGAGGACTGAACATTGACATGTTGATCATCTATCCTCCAATTATCAAACATACCAAATTGCAGCCCTCTAGCCTAAGTAGTTTTTATTTTATTTAGGGCTAAGGTTAGCCATAATCGTGCTTCTGGCAACGATATAGGATAGGCCGCCACCGGGCCGTGGTTAAAGTTTCATGGGCCACGGCTCATAAAGCATTATACAGAGACCACCGAACGATAGATCTATTTTCGATGGCCTTGATTATACGCTGTAGCGGCTGTATAGAACACTCGTTTGCGCCGAAGAAAATTCGGCCCCCCTTTTTTTTTTATTATTATAAGTGTTTATGTTACCCATTGCGACTCATCGATCGCAGTTCAGTTTTTATTAATTCATTTGGATCTCCCCTAGATAGTCATCCCCAAGCAGTCCAATCTAGATAACGACCCCCGAACCTTGTTGGGGGTCACTATCTAGGAAAGAGCCATTCTTTTTGTTACTTCATCACTATTGTGCATACTTACTTGAACGATAATTTCGCATTTATTACTCCTTTTCAAGTGATTTCCACCGTTATTTCGATTTACTTAAAAAAAAGACTTGTTTAGCTCTTATGAGAAAATATTTATTAAAAATTATTTATCCTTTTCTTCACCAGTATCGGTAATTTTACTTTACCTTCATTACCATTCACTCACCCATGCACTCTCTCGTACATTCACATGCAGATTCACGCATTCACTCAGTAAATGATTTATTCAACCTTTTCTGTAAGCCCTTTCCACCACGCAGTCACTGAAGTGTGGGAAATTCAATAAATAAACAAGTAAAAAATGCGCCCAAGTTTCTTCGGCGCAATCGAGTTTCCTGTACAGCCGCTACAGCGTATAATCAAGGACACCGAAAATAGATCTATCTTTCAGTGGTCTCGGTATAATGCTGTATGAGCCGCGGCCAATGAAACTTTAACCACGGTCGGTGGTGGCCTATCCTTAATCGTTGCCAGACACACGATTATGGCTAACTTTAACCTTAAATAAGATAAAAACTACTGAGGCTAGAGGGCTGCAATTTGGTATGTTTGATGATTGGAGGGTGGATGATTAACATACCAATTTGCAGCCCTCTAGCCTCCGTAGTTTTTAAGACCTGAGGGCTGACAGAAAAAGTGCGGACAGAAAAAAGTGCGGACGGACAGACAAAGCCGGCACAATAGTTTTCTTTTCAGAAAACTAAAAAGTTGCTATTGTTGCATTTAGGAAGGAATGACAGGATTTCACATCTTCGCATATGTTTTAGTGAGTTTATGCCCATGGGTGGATTTTGTAGCTTTTTTTGGGGGGGGCCTGCTTTTATGTGCATGAGTGCATTTTAAAGCTTTGATAACTTTTTCATATAACATTTTATAACTTTTATGACAATTTATAACTTAGAACATTTAGATTTTATGACAATTTTATAACTATTATAACATTTTATAACATAAATTTTATAACATTTAATAACATTTTATGACTTGTATATCATTTGATAACTCATAACTTTTTTATATTTTTCCTTTATACAATTTTTAAAAATTTTTATAACTTTTTATAACATTTGATAACTTTCATAAGTTTATATCAATTTTTATAACTTTTATAACATTTAATGTCGTGTATACCTCTTAATAAATTTTATAGCTTTTTATAACATTTTATAGCTTTTATATCATTTGATAACTTTTATAACTTTTTAAATTTTATAACTCATAACTTTTTTTTATAAAATTTTATAACTTCTATAACTTTTTATAGCATAACATTTAATCATTTTTATAACTTTTTTTTATAACACTTTATAACTTTTGCAACTTTTTCGAGTTACCTCTCGTTTGTAATTGCGGGGCGGGTGGGGTTGTAACCCCAGTTTTTTTTATCAGTCGTGTCTGCAGCACTTTTATTGTCGTGTTCTGTCATCTGTGTCATGTTCTGTGTTATGAGTTATTGATTTGTTGTTGCAAACGAAAACTAAACATTTCTGTGTTGAATTTTCCCTTTTATCAATTTGTGATTCTGTGCTGATACTCGTGCGTGCATGAGAGAGAGAGAGAGAGAGAGAGAGAGAGAGAGAGAGAGAGAGAGAGAGAGAGAGAGAGAGAGAATTTGATTTTTATAAACAAATAGATTGTGGTTGTGACAATATCAATATTTTGATCGTTCTAAAAGAAAGCTTGAAATAATTTTTCAATTTAGACTGTTTGAATTTCCTTTTTCTGAATATGTGATTCTGTGATGATACTCGTGCTTGCATGTTTGTGAGAGAGAGAGAGAGAGAGAGAGAGAGAGAGAGAGAGAGAGAGAGAGAGAGAGAGAGATTTATTGACAATATGATTATTAACCGAACATGCAAACATTAATTGGTGACAATAGCAATGTCTTTAATTATTCTAACGAAAAATTTTTCATATATCTACTGTAGATTGCCGGTATTCGTTTTAGAGAGTTTCGTTTTTCTTTAGAGAGAAAACTAAATCCAATCGAGGGATATTAATAACAAAGTCCTTTGTTCTTTTATTGCATGTGGAGGAAAAGCTTAAATGAGTCAATAATTAAATAAAGTAAAATAAAAGTCTAAATAAAATCAGGACGGCATTAAATGTTTTATTAATCTCTCCTAATGTTCTATCCTTAATAAAGGGAAAACCTAAGGAGACCTTATACTATAAGTCTGCAGTAGGCGAAAATTAATTAATAAATAAATAAGTAAATTAAGAGAATAAATTAATAAAACTAGAAGAGTATAAACTGTTTTAATCTCTTAATATTCCATACCTTCTAAGGTAAAAATAGATAAATAAATAAATGAAACACTGTAAAATAAGAGAATGACCAATTAAGATTAGAACAGTATAAGCTATTTTAATCTCTTAATATTGTACATATCCCTTATAAAAGAAAAACCAAGGGAGACTTTGTATGTATGTCTGGTGGAACGCAAAAATAAATGAATGAAATCAAATAAAAGGATTACTAAATAAATTAGAAAAGCATAAACTGTTTTAATGCCTTAATATTCTATCCCTTATAAGGTAAAGTTAAGTATACCTTAGTTTAACCAGACCACTGAGCTGATTAACAGCTCTCCTAGGGCTGGCCCGAAGGATTAGACTTATTTTACGTGGCTAAGAACCAATTGGTTACCTAGCAACGGGACCTACAGCTTATTGTGGAATCCGAACCGCATTATAGCGAGAAATGAATTTCTATCATCAGAAATAAATTCCTCTAATTCTTCATTAGCCGGCTGGAGACTCGAACTCAGGCCTAGCGAGTGCTAGCCGACAACTCTACCGACTCGTCCAGCGAGGAACTCCTTATAAGGTAAAAACCAAAGCGGACAGTATACTGTAAGTCATATACACGAGATAATAAACATCAAAAATTACCCAAATATTCGTCTCCGGCCCACTGCAAACAGGTGTCCTCCCAATTCTCTTCAATGACGCCAGCATTGCAGGAAGACAGTAGCACGCCTGACAAGAGGTGCCTACGCCTTTGCTGGTGCTTCTGCTGATTCTCCCGTGAGACCTGCCTCTCCAGAGCTCCTCCCTCCTCCCCCCCCTTCCCTTTCCCCCCTCAAGCTGTGGAAGATACGTCTTCCTCCTCAAGGAACCATGCATCCAAATGTCAAGTCGGAGGAGACTAATGACTCTTGAATGGGTTTCCACGGAGTTGGTTGTACGCTTTTCACTTTTTGGAGTAAACTTTTTTTGTGGGGGGGGGGGGTTAAGGAAATGGCTGAATATTCTGACTAGAATACTTTTTGGGATCACTCTTTTTTGTTAATAAAATTCTTGAATAATCTGCTTTACTATAGTTTTGGGATCACTTTTTTTAGTTAATAAAATTCTTGAATAACCTGCTTTACTATAGTTTTTGGGATAACTTTCTTCTGTTAATAAAATTCTTGAATAATTTGCTTGACCATAGTTTTTGGGATAAATTTTTTTGTTAATAAAATTCTTGAATAATCTGCTTTACTATAGTTTTTGAGATCACCTTTTTTTTAAATAAAATTCTTGAATAATCTGCTTTACTATAGTTTTTGGGATCACTTTTTTTTGTTAATAAAATTCTTGAATAATCTGCTTTACTATAGTTTTTGGGATCACTGTTTTTGTTAATAAAATTCTTGAATAATCTGCTTTATAGTTTTTGGGATAACCTTTTTTTTGTTAATAAAATTCTTGAATAATCTGCTTTACTATAGTTTTTGGGATCACTTTTTTTTGTTAATAAAATTCTTGAATAATCTGCTTTACTATAGTTTTTGGGATCACTTTTTTTTTTTTTAAGAAAATGACTGAATATTCTGATTATAATACTTTTTGTGATGACTGTTATTTTTGTTAAGAAAATGTCTGAATATTCTGGTTATAATAGTTTTTGGGGTCACTGTTTTTTTTTTTTTTAGAAAATGGCTGAACTTTCTAATAATATATCTTTAGTGGGAAGTTTAAAGATAATGTTTAAGGTAGGGACTTTCCTTGAAAATATAATGTTTAAGTTGAGAAAGTTGAGGATCTGACAACTAGGGAAATCTCCCTAGTCGCGTTTTCCACTGTTGTTTTCCCTGCTCTTGTTCTATTATCTGTCTATACATATTCCTGTCTGTACGTCAATGTATCTGTCCACTAGGGTCTTTTCATAGCGAAAACAAACGTTATTCACCTGTTATCGAAGTGACACTTTACCTGTCTATATGTATTGCTGTCTATACAACAGTCTGTCTCTCTATCGGGCTATGTTCATAGCGAAAGCAACTGTTACTCGTTTAATGTCAATAGCAATACCTTAGGAAATACTGTTATAGAGAGAACCTCTATTCATAACGAACAGTCAGCGGCTTGAGAAGACACGTGACAGATACTCTTTCAAAGCCGATTAGGAAGACTCACAGAACTATTAAGAAACCAAGAGTCACCGTGAGTGAACACTCGCGAGACGACGATTTCAATGTAAATCTGATTATCTTACCAGGACGAATATTCATAAAATTAAAGGATGATAGAGTCGACGACGTTGCATTATTTAAATTGGGATGCATTGCATCTTACTATAAACTCTAATCAAGAAGTTAAGCAGACTAACAAATAAAACAAGTAAAACATGCGCCGAAGTTTCTTCGGTGCAATAGTTTTCTGTACAGCCGCTACAGCATATAATCAAGGCCACCGAAAATGGATCTATCTTTCGGTGGTCTCGGTATAATGCTGGATGGTGGTGGCCTGGCCTATGTCGTTGCCAGACGGACGATTATGGCTAACTTTAACCTTAAATAAAATCAAAACTACTGAGGCTAGAGGGCTGCAAATTCGTATGTTGACCATCCACTTTCCAATCATCAAACATACCAAATTGCAGCCCTTGAGCCTCAGTAGTTTTGATTTTATTTAAGGTTAAAGTTAGCCATAATCATCCGTCTGGCAACGACATAGGCCAGGCCACCACCATCCAGCATTATACCGAGACCACCGAAAGATAGATCCATTTTCGGTGGCCTTGATTATATGCTGTAGCGGCTGTACAGAAAACTATTGCACCGAAGAAACTTCGGCGCATGTTTTACTTGTTTTATTTGTTAGTCTGCTTAATTTCTTGATTAGAGTTTATAGTAAGATGCAATGCATCCCATTTTAAATAATGCAACGTCGTCGACTCTATCATCCTTTAATTTTATGAATATTCGTCCTGGCAAGATAATCAGATTTACATTGATCTGAGGGCGGGCAGAAAACGTGCGGACGGATAGACAAAGCATGGACAATAGTTTTCTTCTGCAGGAAACTAAAAAGGTGAGATACAAATGTATTATATTCCAATATTTGACACAAATACGACAATGTTATCGTCATCATTGAAAGACCCCCTTTTTTCAGGTAGTTTGGGAGACAAACAAATAGAAAAACATTACAACAGAATTATCCAAAAATTAACATTATTGCAAGGTCATTTGTAGAGGTATGTAAGTAGACAGACGAACAGGAAAATATATTGCAGCAGAATCACCCCAAAATTTTGGAGTTCTCAAAATATTATTGAAAAGAGAGAGAGAGAGAGAGAGAGAGAGAGAGAGAGAGAGAGAGAGAGAGAGAGAGAGAGAGAGAGAGAGAATATGATTATTGACCGAACATGCAGACATTAATTGATGACAATAGCAGTATCGTTAATTATTCTAACAGAATTTTAGTTGAATACACATGAATCGTATTTTAATAGGTAATAAAATGTGGGATGAGAACGAGTTGCGTGGTTCAGTGTGAACGGAAATGAATATTGGGTAGAAGCAGTCACATGTATTTTGAACTGTATCCTAAACTGTGTCCGACGGTGAAAATGTGATCCTGAAGGATATCGTTAATGAGCTTCATGTTCTCCATACATAAGAACAATAACGAAATACTCAAGGTTCTTTGCAGCGTGCCTTCGGCCCCTAGCTGCAACCCCTTTCGTTTCTTTTACTGTATCTCCTTTCCGATTCTGTTTCTTCCATCTTACTTTCCACCCTCTGCTAACAATTGATTCATCGTGTAACCGCGAGGTTTTCCTCCTATTACACCTTTCAGACCTTTTACTATCAATTTCCATTTCAGCGTTGAATGACCTCGTAGGTCCCAGTGATTGGCCTTTGGCTTAAATTCTATATTTAATTTAATAACGAAATTTATCTAAGGGAAGTGAATGGAAACGCGTCATGCCAGGAATCACGAAACAGTAGGAAAAATGATCCTTGACAATTAGGAGACAGAAAAGGCTGATTTTGAAAAAAAAAAAATCTGATACAAGTGGAAGAAATAAACAAAGACTTTGCGGTAAGACTATCCTCGATAGTTAGGAGAGAGAGAGAGAGAGAGAGAGAGAGAGAGAGAGAGAGAGAGAGAGAGAGAGAGAGAGAGAAAGGCTGATTTTGTAAAAAAAAAAAAGCTGATTTTATAAAACTTGGGATGAAACAGGTGGAATAGATAAAAAAAAAGACTTTGTGTTAAGACTGCCCTCGAAATTTAGGAGAAAGAAAAAGGCTGATTTGGCAAGAATTGAGATGATATAATTTGAAAAAATTAACAAGAGATTTTGCTTTGCGGGTATCCTAGATATTTAGGAGAGAGAAAAAAATAAGATTTTTGTAAAATTCGGATGACATAGGTTGAAGAAATTAAAGAAAAAAAACTGGGTTAAAACTATCATTGACATTTAGGAGAAGGAAAAAAAGTTGAATGTGAAAAATTTAGGTGAAATAGGTTGAAGAAATTGAAAAAAAGACTTGGCGATAAGATTTCAGTAGGCACTGAGGTAATATCTAAAGTGAGTCTAAATGTGAATATAATAAATACTGACATAAAATGTATCAATTTAATTATAAAGAATTATTGATATCTAATTACAGGAAATGTGAATAGCATAGACAATGAGCAAACAGAATCAAATTAGTCACAAAGAGCCATTAATATCTTTTAATTACAGGAATGTGAATAAAATAGACAATGAGACGAATTATGTAAATTTGGCTACAAAGAATCACCAATTCTATTTGTATGCTACTTATACATTCTCCTCATGTCTTGTATTTCTCACTGAGACAATAAGCAATGAACAATCACTTCGTATAAGTGATCTCTTCTTCTCTCTGTATTTCCCATTACCTTCTGCTGCTTCTTTCAAGTGAACACCACATTATTCTTTGGAAGCTTGAATTTCAAGTTAATGGCACCTGTGGTGGGCTTGTTCCATATGAATAGGGGTTATCTTATGAATAATAATAATAATAATAATAATAATAATAATAATAATATTCTTTGGAAGATTGAATTTCTAGCCAACGGTCCCTTTGGGCTTGTTCCATATGAATAGGGTTTATCTTCTGAATAATAATAATAATAATAATAATAATAATAATAATAATAATAATAATAATAATAATATTCTTTGGAAGATTGAATTTCTAGCCAACGGTCCCTTTGGGCTTGTTCCATATGAATAGGGTTTATCTTCTGAATAATAATAATAATAATAATAATAATAATAATAATAATAATAATAATAATAATAATAATATTCTTTGGAAGATTGAATTTCTAGCCAACGGTCCCTTTGGGCTTGTTCCATATGAATAGGGTTTATCTTCTGAATAATAATAATAATAATAATAATAATAATAATAATAATAATAATAATAATAATAATAATAATAATAATAATAATATTCTTTGGAAGATTGAATTTCTAGTCAACGGTCCCTTTGGGCTTGTTCCATATGAATAGCGTTTATCTTCTGAATAATAATAATAATAATAATAATAATAATAATAATAATAATAATAATAATAATAATAATAATATACCTGAAAGCCAGAACGAGGAAAACAAGACCAGTAACAACAAGGACAACAAAAGAAAAAGCAAAAATATTAGCTACAAATGACAATAAACAAATAAACGAGGAAAGTTTATCCGATTGGCAGCCGCTGCCGCCCGTTGGCAACTCGTAAATTGATGTATCATCTCGGCTTCTTCCTTTCTCCAACACCAGCAACCTCTCTCTATCTCTCTCTTTCTCTCTCTCTCTCTCTCTCTCTCTCTCTCTCTCTCTCTCTCTCTCTCTCTCTCTCTCTCTTTCTATATTGAACGACCTTCTACCACGGTTGATCGATGGAGTCGAAAAGATAGCAGATAAAAAGATGGTTAGAGTAGAGGAAGGGGTTGGGTAGGGGAGGGGTGAGTGGGGTAGGGGATGAGGAAGGGAGGGGTAGGAGGAGAAGAGGGGAAAAGGGGAGGGGGTAGGAGGAGAAGAGGGGAAAAGGGAAGGGGAGGGGTAGGGAGAAGAGGGAGGGGAGGAAGAATAATTGAGACAAGGCAAGATGAATCTAAAGAAAGAAGAGAAGAGGAGGAGGAGGAGGAGGAGGGAGGTAGAGGGGGAGGGGGAAAGGGAGGAAGAATAATTGAGACTATAGGCGAGACGAGTCTGGGGAAAATAAAAAGACTTGCTTATTGTGGGGCGATAAGGTCACTGGGATGAAGAGGAATTGGGAATTGGGGATTTTATGGGGATTGGAAGGGAATCTGGAGGAATTACAAATAAGGGAATGAGGTTAAAGAACTGCTACAGATACGTGATTGATCTGTTGTTTCGGGAAATTATAAATACGAGGATAAAGAAGAGAATGATTACAGGGAAATAGTTAGTCTGTTATTTCGGAATTGCAAATAAGTGGACGGGTTCAAGGAACTGTTACAGGTACTGTACGTGTTCGGTCTGTTGTTTCTGGAATTAAATAATTAGAGAAAGGGTATCTATAGGAACTACTCTAGATACGTGTTCAGTCTGTTGTTTCGGGAATTAAAAAATTAATAAGGGTATCTATAGGAAGTAGTATAGATACGTGTTGGGTCTGTTGTTTCGGGAATTAAAAAATTAATAAGGGTATCTATAGGAACTACAATAGATGCGTGTTGGGTCTCGATTCAGGAATTACAAATAAGAGAAAAGCTTCAAGGAATTGCTACAGATACGTGTTTTGTCTTGAGTTTCGGAAATTACAAACAAGAGGACTCTGTTTAAGAACAGCTACAGATACGTGTGTAGTCTTTTATTTCGGGAATTAAAAAATAAGAGAAAGGGTTCAAGGAATTGCTATAGATACGTGTTTAGTCATTTGTTTCGGCAATTGCAAACGTAAAAATAAGGTCAAAGAGCTATCACAGATACGTGTTTGATTCTTTGTTTCTGGAATTACAAATAAGATATAGGGGTTTAAGAACAGCTACAGATACGTAAATAATGTATTGTTTTAGGATTACAAATAAGAGAAAGGGTCCAAACAAAGACGTGCTTGGTCTCTTGTTTCGGAAATTAAAAATAAAAGAGGTTTTTTAAGAGTAGCTGCAGATACGTAAATAATATTTTGTTTTAGGGTTACAAATAAGAGAGCAGACTGAAGATTGTTCCGGAAATTAGAAATAAGAAAAGAAGTCTGAAGGACTGCTACAAATACGTGTTTTATCGCCTATCTTAGTTTTTTTTTTTACTCATTTTAATTCATGTATTTACAACTTATTTCAATTATCGTATTTATTCTGTATTATTTTAATTATTGTGTTTACTCTGTATTTTTCCATAGACATATAACTATGCTTTGGGAATCTGTATATTTTCACATGAAATCATTGGTTAACTCAATATACACTCATTAACTGATAACAACGTATGGTGTCATATTCATGAATAAAAAGGTAATATAAATGCAAAAATTAATGTATGTATATATACATATATATATGTATACATACATACATACATACATGCATACATAGCCACCCAAGTGCTGAGTACCTCATCCCGGTCACCGAAAACAGATGCATCAAAATCACCATTGGCAATGAAAGCTTATAAAGCAGCTCTCTTCCCTTGTCGGTCCTCCGCTTAATCTAATCTCTCTCTCTCTCTCTCTCTCTCTCTCTCTCCTCCATCGATCATCTCCTCCCTGCCTTGTCTCCGATCGCGCCCTTGGGCCCAATGCTTTATTATCTTTTTTTTTTTTTTACTTAATCTCTTTAACCTCCATTCGCACTCAGTGCTGACAAGGTCAGGTCATTTTCAGTATTGAATATGATGATAAGAGGTATAGATGCCTTATTTGATTACTGAATATAAGGATATGTAAGTGGTTCGCTAATTTGCATAAATAGATAATATATACATATATATATGTATATATTAAAATAAATATATATATGTATATATATATATATGGATATATAAATATTTATATATATATATACATATATATACTTATATACACATACATATACATGTATATATATATGTATGTATATATATATATATATATATATATATATATATATATATATATATATATATATATATATATATATATAATAACTCAGCTACTCCTACTACTCAGCATCGAATTCCAAATTGGCCAACTTCGTGTCGTTTGTCGTTTTGTAAATATGAATTCTATTAGGGAAAAAGTGACTGGTCGGGGTTGAGAAGAAATAAGGAATTCTTTTTCCAACGGAACACGCGAAGTTTCTCGAAAAATGGAAAAAGAAAATAAAAAGAAAAAATAAAAGAAAATATAAAAAGAAACGCCTTCGGAGTTTACCAGGGACTCTCTTTAATAAATAAGATTTTTTTTTTATCAGTACTTCCGGGACTTCTTTTTCTAAACTATTATCGTTGCAACATATTTCGACGGCGACGCTCTTCGGGAATTCGGGAATTCTGGATTCAGGTAATTACTACGATCCGGGACTCACGGAGGCTGCTCTGTTTCTGAGGATATGAGAAACTCGGCTTTTGCTTTTTGAGCTCTTCTTCTTCTCTAAGATAAATTTGGTTTTATATTATTTTAAAAAATATTTATTTGTCTTATGAACTCGCGTATCGATAATTTTGGTTTTATTTCTTCTAATAAATTCTTTCTCTGTCTTATAAACTCCCATATCGATCATTTTGGTTTTGTATAATCTAAGAAAATGTTTATCTCTCTTTATTTTTTGCAAATTCTTATTTATATATTTATCATCTAAACAGTTACAACCCCAAACCCATACTCGTGAACATACAATCAGACATCTATACATCTAACCACACACTTCCAACTCTTTTGTACGCAAAACTGAGCGCTCTATGTGCGCACACTGTCGACGCACATGTTTTATGTATGTGAGTGTATGTGTGTGTGTGCGTGTGTGCGCGTTCGCTAAAATAAAACTCTGCGAAGTTTGATGCGTCCTTTGAAACCTAACGATGTGCAATTTTCATATAATATTTTTTCCCCTGCAGCTAATTTTCCAAGAGGGAGAGAGGAGGAACAAAAATTTTGATTGTCCGACCAACTGCAGACAGAAGAGAGGGGGGAGGGGGAGGGAGTAAATACTCAGGAAGGAGGGGATGTGTTTGTATGTATGTATGTATGTATGTACAACATTCATTTTCTTCTTAAGCGGACAGCATTGTTTCACATTAAAATATATTTACTTGTGAAGAAGGAATTATGCGAATAACGAGTAGAGAAAACGGTTAGCAAGTAAATAAGGGAATTTATTAATTAGCAAACAAAGGAGCATATAAAGCATTAATGTTTGTTCTGTGAGAAAATGGGTTTATGGGATGTATAGAAACATTCACGAATGATATACAGACTGAAATTTGATTGAAATTTTGATAAGAAAGAAATGGAGATATATACATATATATACACTTACTGTATGTATTGTACATATATATTATGTATAACTGAATCACGAAAATATGGAACGTGATGAATACTCGTATATAAATAAAGGCATTTGCGTTTATTTACATATACTGTATATTATACATATAAATTTATATATATATATATATATATATATATATATATATATATATATATATATATATATATATATATATATATATATATATATATATATATATATATATATATATATACATACATACATACATGTATGCATGTTTGTGTGCTTATGTGTGTATGTGTATGCACTCTCCTCTTGAATTCATAGAATGACGACAGCATCCGTTTTAAAAATTCGCCCGAACTGGAGCCTCCTGACTTTGAAATACAGGCGGAGAGTAAGAATCTAAAAAACTGGGACGCTCGTAAAAGCTAGCTGAATCCCCTCCCCTCCCTTTCCCCCTCCCCCTCCTCCCCCCTCCCCTTCCCCTCCCCCCCTTTTACGAATACATTTTGTATGAAAAGATTCCCGAGGCGAATTATGCCGTATGCAGATGAAGTTAACGACATGAAGGCAGAGGAAACTTCAAAACTAGATGCAACTTCAAAAGGAATGGAAAATTATCGTTAAAAATACGAACATTCCCCCTCCCCTTACCCCCTACCCCTACCTTCTAAACTCTACCCGCGCCCCTACCCCCTTCGCGGAGTAGTTGCGTTTCTGGTTGGCGAAAGGGAAAAAAAAATGATGGTTTTTTTTTTTATTGCGTTTGAGTGTTTTTGCGTGCGTGCGTGTGGGCTTGAGTTGATGTAAAATTATATGTTTTTTATTGCATTATGTGTTTTTGCGTGCGTGCGTGTGGGCTTGAGTTTATGTAAAATGATGTGTGTTTTTTAATGCGTTTGTGTGTTTTACTTGCGTGTGCATATGGGTTTGAGTTGATGTAAAATAAAATATGTCTCTTTTATTGCGAAATGTGTGTGTGTGTGTGTGTGTGTGTTTGTGTTTTTGCGTACGTGCTTTTGGGCTTGAGATGATGCGGATGAATGGGTGGAAAAGGAGGGGAAATTATAGGATATCGAGGTTAAGTAAATGGATACAAAAATACGCAGTACTTGAGAAGAAACAGCTAAAAACAAGCAAATTTTTTTCTATGATATTAAGAGTAATTATTATTATTATTAGAATAATATTAGCAACCAGTCCGAGCAATTCCTACTCTTTCATTACTTTAAACAGTTAAAGACAAGTAAATTCAATTTATATGATAATGTGAATAAATTATTAAAAGGAAATTGGTCACAATATAGACCAGTTCCTCTTCTTTCATTATGTACAATCAGTAAGGAACAAGTAAACTCAATTTCTTTGACAAGAGGAATAAAAACTATTCAAAGAAATTGGTCAGAAATCATATCAATTCCTCTTCTTTCATTACTTATCAAACAGTTGAATACAAATAAACTGGATTTTTATGATAATAATTAAAAGGATATTTTCCACAAAGCAGATCAGTTTCCCCCCAATCATTACTTACCAAACAGTAAAAGCAGGTAAAACCGATTTCTTTGATAATATGAATAAAAATGATTAAAAGGAACTTTGGTTACAGTTCAGAAAAATTTTTCTGATTTCATTACTTATAAAACGGTACGAAGTAAATACATTTAATTCCTATGATAACAGGAATAAAAACTATTCAAGAATATCGGCCACAAATCATATCAATACCTTCTCTTTCATCACTTATAAATCTCCATACAGACCAATTTTCAGCGGAGCGCTTCCATAGCGGCACCAATTGTTGTCTCTCTGCGAACATATTTTATATTGGAAATTACAAATAATTAATCGCTTGCAGAGATTAAACCAAACAAAAGAATCTGTTTTATTGCATACCATTACAGCAATTTTATCCCACCTCCTCCCCCTCCACTCCCAACTCCCCCCTCCGACTCTCAGTCCCACTCTCCCCCCTACTCCGGACACTCAAATTAACGAAAGGATAAAAATACCCGGATAATAAAAAGAGAAAAACCTGAAATAAAAAAAAATAATAAAAGTTCTGTATCACTGTATGTCACAGGTATCCTTATTTGGATTGTACAGGGGAGGGGAGGAGTTGCCTGGAGGGGATGAGTGGGTGAGAGTAAAGGGTGGTTTCCGAGGGATGGGGTTTGATGATAAAAGGGGGGTTGGGTAGTGTGGGAGGAAGTCAGGGGTAGGGGATTGGGTTGGGCTGGGTGGGAGTCGACGGGGAGGAGGTAGGTTCCAAGGGTTGGGGTTGGGTGGAGGGGTCGTTTGGGTGGAGGTGGGGGTGGGTGAGGTTGTTCCAGGGCACGGAGTTGGATGGAGGTGGGTATGGTAAGGTGGTTGGAAGTCGAGGGGGCGTGGGGAGGGGTTTTCTTAGGGTTGGGGTTGGGTTGAGGAATGGGGTTGTTGGGTAGGGTGGGTGTAAGTCAAGGTGAGGGAGGGGTTTCCTAAGGTTGAGGAATGGGATGGGGGGAGATTGGATGTGATGGGTGGAAGTCGACGGGGGAGAGGGACGGGGTGTTCTTGGGGTTGGGGGTTGAGTGGAGGAGAAAGGGGCGGGAGGTTGAGTAGGGAGGGCGGGGGTTTTGCATGGCTCAAATAGCAATGAATTGCCGGAGCGACCGAATGCAATAACGAAGCGAGTATTGCCAATCAAATCCCCGCTAGCACTGAGGGAGGAGGGGGACGAGGGAGGGGGTAGGGGAGTCCCCTAATCAAGTGAAATGTAATTGTTTTGGGAGATAAAGACTCTTTGCTGGTTATCGAGGGCTGGATATACCCCGGCGGTCCTTCATCGCTTCCGGTTTCCTGTATCATATAAACGAAATATGAAAAAATATAGATA
>NC_089746.1:15974694-16009694 GCF_040412425.1 Macrobrachium rosenbergii
AAGATTTTTTGGGTGGAATACGAAGAGATCATTTTAACACGACCATTGAAAAGTTTCTGTTAGATTCTTTGTCATATTTCCTTTCGAGAATTCTCCCCAGAATGTAGATTACATTATTATCATTTTTATATATTTGTATATTAATTTGCCAGTTTATCTTTTTCTTTTGTAATAACTGATCTCTTCTTTCTGTATTTCCTGTTACCTTCTGTTACTTTTTTCAAATGAACGCCACATTCTTTGGGAGTCTGAATTTCAAGTCAGTGGCCCCTGTGGTGGGCTTGTTCCATATCCGTAGGGTTCGTCTTCTGAATAATAATAATAATAATAATAATAATAATAATAATAATAATAATAATAATAATAATAATAATAATAATAATAATATGAAGAAAGAAGACTCTTTCAAGCATGTTCTGTTGAAAATGATGGCTGCAACGTGCGAATTGATTTTGCGTTTTATAAATTTTTTTTATAATGCTCTTATCCTGTACGTCAGTATTGCTCAATAATTGGCCAATGTTCATACTGAGGTGGATTTAAAGAGCTCGCAAGCAAGAGTGCACGTAACCTTCATTGCACGAGAGTAGGCTCCGCCCGAGGGGAATCGCCCCAGTGCTTGGTATATACAGTATAAAGCCACACGCGCCCTGTGTCTCCAGATTCATCTCAACCGTCCAGAAGACGGCCATCGGGCTGGTCGAAACATGTCGCCAGAAGAACTGCAGAAAAAGTACCAAGAAAACCCAGAATCCATCTACTGGTAAAAACGAGGACGTCCAAAATGAGACACCGTGAAACTCTACGGATTGACAACACCATATTTAAGTAACCTGCTCTTTTTTTAGAATAAAGTTCTGCCGTTAAAACACTGTTGAAATCCACCGAAATATGAACATTGTACAATTATTGACCAATATTAACGCGCAAGAAAGGCGAATTATAAGAAAAATAAAAAAAAAACGCAACACAAAATCAATTCGCACCATCATTTTCAATAAAAATGATAATAATAATAATGACAAAGAATCAAAAAACAATAATTTGGGATTTATTTTAACTTCGTTTGATTCTCTATTTCATGCAAAAATGTAATCAACACATAAATTCTAAGCCGATGACCCTCGAATCTGCAATTTCTTAAACATCCCTCAAAGTGGGACTTTCCTTTCAGCTTTCTCTCTCTCCCCAGGGAGTCCTTTCTCCCTTTTCACACAAACCTCTTAGCCTCCACCTTCTCCTCCTCCTCCTCCTCCACCTCCTCTCCCCTTCCTCCCCTCTCAGTTCCCCCTTCCCTTCCCCGCCTCCTCCTCCTCACCTCTCCCTCCCCCTCCCATCCACCTCCCCTCTCCATCTCTCTTCCCCTCCGTCTTCCCTCCCCCTCTCCTTCCCGTCCCCTCCCCCTCCCAGAACTCACTTCAGCCCATCTGTCTCAGAAAAGATTTTTCCAATTAGCGTTGGATTAGAGACTCGGAGCCCTTTGCTCCCCGCTGTGCGTCGAAGGGCGGGCCGGGCAGTGGGCGTGGGTAGCGTCGTTCAGGGTGAGGTGGGGGAAGGGAGGAAAACCAAGGGTCGAGACACGCCCACTCACGTGCCCATTCTCTCGTTAGCGATACAACACCCCCCTCCCCCTCTTCCCAACCTTCGACCCACCGACAATTACTCAAGAAGAAAATCAGATCAAAGGGAATTCTAGCAGGGGGTGGTAGAGAGAGAGAGAGAGAGAGAGAGAGAGAGAGAGAGAGAGAGAGAGAGATAGGAAAACTGGTGAAGGATCGTTATGTTAATGGTGAGAGAGAAAGAACATTTGATAGATGTAGCTGATGGATGATGATAATGATTAAAAAAGCTTTATAGATTTTCCCAGAGAATTTGAGAGAGAGAGAGAGAGAGAGAGAGAGAGAGAGAGAGAGAGAGAGAGAGAGAGAGAGAGAGAGAGAGAGAACTGGTGAAGGATCGTTATGGTAATGGTGAGAGAGAAAGAACAATCGGTAAATAATGCTGATGGATTATAATCATGATTAGAAAATAGTTATAGATTTTGTTAGAGAATTTAAGTTTAATCATAATTATTGAATTTAAGGAAAATGGCAAAATATCATGGCCAAAGGTCACGGTAAATAATAATAATAATAATAATAATAATAATAATAATAATAATAATAATAATAATAATAATAATAGTAGGAACGCCGCTCGCACGCAAGACGAAAACCGAACATCGACTTGGATGAGTAGGCTCCGCCCGAGGGTAGGCTACATGGCCCGGGCAGCCAATTATAATTCAGCACCGATCAAGACACCCCCCTGTAAATAATAATAATAATAATAATAATAATAATAATAATAATAATAATAATAATAATAATAATAATAATAATAATTTACGATAATCATTCTTGTTATCATAACAACAAAAATATAGTATGAATGTAGATAAAGAATGTACATATCCAAAAAACTTCATAATAATAATCACTGTTGGAAGTGAAAATTATTATAAAAATTAAGAAAGAAACCAGTCGAATCCACCAAAGATATATAATAATTCGTTGACGTCTTTACGATCAGAAAGGTTCAGTCACCAAAGAAAACTTCTTAACGTTCATGAATATTCGGCCTTTTTGAAGAATAATTTCAAAACTTAGCAAAACTTCCGTCTTTGAAATGCATTTTATGCTTACAACCTCTCTCTCTCTCTCTCTCTCTCTCTCTCTCTCTCTCTCTCTCTCTCTCTCTCTCTCTCTCTCTCTCTCTCTCTCTCTCTCTCAATATAAGTTTTAAAAAATATATACACATACATATACAGTATATTTGTAAATATGTGTGCGTGTATACACACACACACACACACACACACAGAGAGAGAGAGAGAGAGAGAGAGAGAGAGAGAGAGAGAGAGAGAGAGGTTGTGAGCATAAAATGCATTTCAAAGACGGCAGATATTAGCATTTCTAACTCCCCCCTCTCTCTCTCTCTCTCTCTCTCTCTCTCTCTCTCTCTCTCTCTCTCTCTCTCTCTCTCTCTCTCAATATAAGTTTATATATATATATATATATATATATATATATATATGTATATATATATATATATATATATATATATATATATATATATATATATATATATATATATATATATGTGTGTGTGTGTGTGTGTGTGTGTGTGTGTGTGTATACACAGAGAGAGAGAGAGAGAGAGAGAGAGAGAGAGAGAGAGAGAGAGAGAGCATCCCATTAAACCGCAAAGACCTAATACCAAATACACGTCTGTATCTGTGAGAAATGAAAAATGTAGCTTTTAAATCCCTCGTCACATTGACTCCTTATTAGCTGTCGTGCGCTCATCAACATTCAGCTAAAACTGTGTTTTGCCAATTCGTGAGGTATAAAGGTTATTAAGCTTATTGTACGCTTGAAAAATGTATCCAACTCTGCCCCCGAAAATAGAGCAGCAGCCATCACAAAAAAGAAAAGAAACAGGAAGAGAGAGAGAGAGAGAGAGAGAGAGAGAGAGAGAGAGAGAGAGAGAGAGAGAGAGAGGCGAAAAAACCACTTAATACTTAATCACTGGATATATTTGCTCTGCTTTCATTCATAAGCGAAGGCAATAAAGAACTCGGGTCATTCCTAAAATTAGATATACACCAGATCCCCCACCCCCAAAAAATATGACCTCATTGACTGCACAGGCCCCCTTGACAAGTATCATCGATTCTCAAAGTTTTATAAGCGAAGTCATTTTCGATTACATTTTATTTAGAAACGCTTTCCATCTCTCTCTCTCTCTCTCTCTCTCTCTCTCTCTCTCTCTCTCTCTCTCTCTGAGGCATTTCAGCAAATTCAGATATTAGCCTTTTACCCTTTTATATCCCCCTCTCTCTCTCTCTCTCTCTCTCTCTCTCTCTCTCTCTCTCTCTCTCTCTCTCAAACGAGGCATTCCAACAACTTCAGATATTAGCCTTCCCCCGCCCCTCTCTCTCTCTCTCTCTCTCTCTCTCAAACCAACAACTTCAGATATTAGCCTTCCCCCGCCCCCCCTCTCTCTCTCTCTCTCTCTCTCTCTTTAAACGAGGCATTCCAACAAATTCAGATGTTAGCCTTTTCTATACTCTCTCTCTCTCTCTCTCTCTCTCTCTCTCTCTCTCTCTCTCTCTCTCTCTCTCTCTCTCTCTCTCTCTCTCTCAAATGGGGCATTTCAGGAAATTCAGACAGTAGCATTTCATAACCCCCTCTCTCTCTCTCTCTCTCTCTCTCTCTCTCTCTCTCTCTCTCTCTCTCTCTCTCTCTCTCAAATGAGGCATTCCAACAAATTCAGATATTAGCCTCTTCGCCTTTTTTATAGCCACCCCCTCTCTCTCTCTCTCTCTCTCTCTCTCTCTCTCTCTCTCTCTCTCTCTGTCTCTCGTTGCCTTTGCTCTTTGAACCTCTGATGAGCCGTTTGCAAAACTCGGCCCTAGTTTTACAGCAGTTCCTTTGAGAATGATATTTTATATGTTGTCGTAACTTTGGGGGAAGAAATATCGCTTTTTTCTTTTTTTTTGCCTTCCGCTTTCAACAGCGGCCGATGGAGTGGGGTTCGTTACCGGATAACGTAGATGTAGTAAAGAAAAATGAAATGGAAATGCTCTCATGGGAATGACTGGAGAGGTATTTTAACCGTGGAGTGGTAACGCTGCCAGTCGGTAGGAAGACTGCGCTACGGATGAGACAGTAATTGAAAGAATTTGCGTGTGATAATGGTTAGACTTTTAACCCAAATAAGAAAATGTGACGACGCAATTATTATATTCTACAGCCTACATGTGGTTATAATTTCTCAAAATACTTATAGACCGTAACTGAAAGGATTCGCATATGATAATGGCTAGACTTTTAACTCAAAAAAGAGAATGTAAACACAAGTATTATATTCTACCGCCTACATAACTCTGTACTTAGTGGAAAATTATGTAATTGCTTCTCACAGTAATTATCGGCTGTAATTGAAAGAAATCGCGCATGATATTGGTTAGACTTATAACACAAAAAAAGGAAATGTAACCACATAATTATTACATTTTACTACTGTTCATATAACTGTAACTCTATTTTCAACGGAAAATTATATTATTGCTTCTCAAAGTCCTTATTCCGTACATATAGTTATAACTCTACACTCTATGAAAATTTATATTATAGCGTCTCAAAGTAGTTATCCTTATTTTTATCCTGTTCTTAATATTTAATGATATTAAAAATTTTGCACAGAAAGCGTCGAAACTGGCAAAGCAATAAGACCATGGCAGGAAGCGAAAATTCCAAAGCGCCGCCTGTATCTGCAGCCCAGCAAAAAGCTTCGAATCGACTTGCTCTCATTTTTGTCAGTATATTGCGATTTGAGTTACAATTCACCCGAGACGGGAAATTTTCATTTGTTCAATTATTCCATTGGTAATAATAATAATAATAATAATAATAATAATAATAATAATAATAATAATAAATAGAAATCCCTACCTAAACCGGAGGAATTGACGGAGCTGTCAAAATTGCTCAAGCAACTGTAAAAATGTTCTCTGATTATTATTATTATTATTATTATTATTATTATTATTATTATTATTATTATTATTATTATTATTATGTGATAAAAATCCACAATTATATAAATGCACATAGACAGGAAGAACACCGTTCAGGTGTTAGAAATTCTTTGTATTATCTTTTGCATAATAATACAGTTCATTTATATAATTGTGGATTTTTATTACATAACAGTTTATCGCGATATTGTGAATTTCTTAGCACTGTTATTATTATTATTATTATTATTATTATTATTATTATTATTATTATTATTATTATTATTATTATTACAGACAAAATAATGAAGGTATTTCAACAATTTCTCTCGGATGCCAACAATAAATGTTACTGACCTGACAATTAACATTCTGTATTCACGTTTCAAACATCATGAGCCTTTATCCACATCTTTCCATTTCTTCCAACAGTATTTTTCCCCTTCCAAACCAAATGACATGCGGTCCTCCCTTCCCCTCCCCCCACCACAAAATCATTAAGCATAGGACGTTGAATGGGCGTTTCTCCATTCTCAGTTCCCTTGGGGGACATCGAGCCCCTGGAATCATCTGCAAACACCATTAGGAAGTTGTGCCTGGTCCAGGTCTAACACCTTAACTCCCTCTCTCTCTCCCTCCCTTCCTCCCTCCTCCTCTCCCTCCCTCCCTTCGTAATCTCCCCACCCCCTCCCCAACAACCAACACACTTCTCCTTCAAAGGCAGGCCGGACTCCAACCTCTTAATCTCCCCAATTTTACAACCCACAAACCTTCTCCAACGCCGTTATCTTTAACCCCCCTTCAACTCCAGCATCTTCTCCAACACCAACAAATCCCTTAACATTCTCCAACACCTTCTCCAACACCGTCAACTCCTTTAACATCCTCCAACACCATGAACTCTCTTAACATCCTCCAACATATTCTCCAACATCATCAACCCTTAACATCCTCCAACATCTTCTCCAGCACCATCAACTCTTTTTAACATCCTCCAACACCAGCTCCCTTAACATCTTCCAGCACCTTCTCAAACATCAACTCCCTTAACATCCTCCAACACTCTCTCCAACACCAAGTCCCTTAACATCCTCCAACACTTCCAACACCATCATCCCTTAACATCCTCCAACGCCTTCTCCAACACCATCAACGACTTTGACATCCTCCAAAACCTTCTCTAACACTTCTCCAAAACCATAAATTCTCTTAACATCCTCCAACACCGTCAACCCTTTGACAACTTTTGCACAACCTCATTCAATCCTAATATCTACTTCGACTCCAGTGCCAAGAACCCATTTGACAACCTCAACATTTTTCCCTTCAACTCAAAAGAACTTCTCCCATAATCCCCAGCACTTTCTCCTTCCCTTCAACCCCAACATTTTAAGCCCTCCTTCAACCCCAATACTCTAAGCCCTCCTTCAACCCCAAAACCACTTCCTTCACTTCCCCAACACTTTAAATCCTTCCTTCAACCCCAACACCTCCTGCTGCACTTCTCCAACACTATAAACCTGTCAACCCTAACATCATTTCCCCAACACTTTTAAATCTCCTTCGACCCCAACACCTCCTCCTTCACTTCCCCAACACTTTAAACGCCTCATCCAACCCCCCCTCCCTTCAACCCCCACCCCCTACGACTCATTCTACAACTTCATCACTTCAAGTCCCACAACTTGCTTATGAAAAATGCTATATCTCTTTCGAAGGCCTAACGCTAATAAGGCCTATAACTGCTACTACTACTACTACCATTACCACTACTACCACCACTACTCCCTGGAGATAATCTCGATTTAATTTGCTTCTAGTTCCCGTAGCCCCTGTATTACCTCACACTGCTTATTTATATCGTTAGGGGGAAACCGGATTTTATCAAATGAATATTTATTTACCGTAGCTGTGGTGATATATGACGGCAAAATTAATCTGGGATTAGGCGTAGCTGAGGTTCTGTTTGCTCTGGAAAAACAGGGGTCGTAGGACTGTTCAGGGCTTAATTCCTCTTTATGCTGTGGATGCTGCGATAAACTGTGTACATGAATGATGATGATGATGATGGTAAGCGATGCTGGTAAATTTTTAATTTTGTATATAGGAATTCTATAAAAACAGTATTATCTACGTAGCTGGATGAGGTGGGTGATGTTGGTAAATTTTGTATGTAGAGGTTCTACAAAAACGGTATCATCTACGTTGCTGAATATGGTGAATGATGGTGGTAAATTTTGTATATAGAGATTCTATAAAAACTGTATTATCTACGTTGCTGGATTTTAAGTAATATTAGGAGCTTTTGATCTTATAAGAATACTCGTACTATAACTGTAGTCTGATGAAATGATATTTGAGAATGTGTGTTGATGAATTTACTTCACAGTTCAAGGGAGTGAACAGTTATCGAGTTAAGAAAAAGAACATTAATGAGTAAAAGTAATTATAAGAACAATTTTTTTACCATCTTATGATCACTTGTCTTTCAGGCGCGCCCCTCATCACACTTTCCCTCCACCTGTTTTTTTTTGTCTCTGCCCCTGCATAATTTTAGCTCTTTCTAAAGGAACTACTCAAACAAAAAAATGAGAAAAGAGGAATAGAAAGAGAATACGATAAGAAAATATAAAAAAATACATCAGAATAAATAATGATGCACAAGAAACAGCCTAAATGAAAGAAGTGTTTCATTACTGTAAAAGTGATGGCAAAAGTTGGGCGAGAAACGTGATTCGTTGAGCAAGTGCCAAGTGATGAGAGTGAGATCAAGTTGAACTTGACAAATGTTGGTCTGTTTACATTCTGGGAGGTTCCTAAGGACTAGAGAAAGCGGCATAAAGAAGTCGAAGGTAGAGAGAAATATATTGAAAGTTATTGTATGAAACAAAATACGAATGTAGAATTATATAAATGATTGATACTCACATGCCTTTCTCTCTCTCGCCTCCCCCTCTCTCTCTCTCTCTCTCTCTCTCTCTCTCTCTCTCTCTCTCTCTCTATATATATATATATATATATATATATAAATAAATATAAATATACATATATATATATTATATTTATATATATATATATATATATATATATATATATATATATATATATATATATATATATACATACATACATATATATATATATATATATATATATATATATATATATATATATATATATATATATATATATATATATATATATTATGATTGGCGTGTGTGTGTATGTGAGAGATGGCTGTTCCTGTGCATATACTGTATACGTTTCATATATAAAAAGATATTAATATAGGATCATATTACCAGGTTTAGCTACATTTCAGCAAAATATTAAACTTTTTGAGAAACCTGAGCGAATAAAAAAAGAAGATACCTTCATGTTCATGGCTCATATATTTCTAGGGAATAATGTGGACATTCCGTCTCTCGCCGAGATTATTCCGTGTTTTATTATCTCCTCGGTATTTCCAGATTCCAGTATATAAATAACAAGATTTAAACAATTGTAACTTTTATCTGGGCTGCCGATGGTAGAGAGAGATTTAAATCCATAAGTTCCTATTCATTAAGAACCGTGTTTAGCTTTTAACATTCCCCGCCGGAAAGACAAATTGAATATCTTTCTCAATTTGGCCAAAATTCCCGTGGCTTTGCATTCGTTTTTATTGTTGAGAACAGCTTTCATACGAATGTGATGTTATGTTTTTTCCTCCTGGTAAGTTGGGAAAATTATGTCTGACTGCAGCAAACTGAAGGCAGCTTCCAAATTTAACTTTGCGACGCGGCTGATTTTAGCAAATTTCATATCTGTAAGATTGTAACACATTCTGTTGCACGGTTGATGTTATTTGATGCATACTTAATTTTATGTTCTTACAATAGTTTCCTCTTTCTGGACTCAATACATTAATATTGCTTCTACATGACGTATTACAGTCTGTTTTCATTGCAAGTAAATATTCATATCGTGATATTATACCTAGAAGACAAATTACGTAGCTTGGCCAAGGTTTGTTCTAGTGGAGGAAGTAGTTGAACTGATAATTTACGTCGTCTGCAGAATTCTACCTCTATTGTCAATTCAATTCATGCATATCCCTTAGTATAAGCATGCATGATGAGGATAGAATGTACATTGATTCTGGATTTTAATTACGGAGGACAAACACCTTTTGTTATTTGCCCTAAATCATCATGTCCCTTCTACTCTCAAACTTGTCTGTAGAGATATTTTGTTTTTTGACAATCGCAATCTCTTACATTTTCTTTTAGGTGATTCTTTAAACATGTCTTTTGTGCAAACCTTCTCTGTCCTTTTCTTCTTCTTCTTCTTCCTCTTCTTCTTCTTCTTCTTCTTCTTCTTCTTCTTCTTCTTCTTCTTCTTCTTCTTCTTCTTCTTCTTCCTCTTATTCTTATTATTATTATTATTATTATTATTATTATTATTATTATTATTATTATTATTATTATTATTATTATCATCATCTATAATGAGTATTCGGCTTATGGATCAAGCCAAAAGAACATACTTGGGTAAGCGTGTGACGTGTAATGACAAAACATATCTTCGGTATCTCTAAACTATTTTTAGACGTGTTGCGCCCTATGAAAATGTATAAGTTGCATTGTAAAGAAACCTCTCTCTCTCTCTCTCTCTCTCTCTCTCTCTCTGAAGGACTCTCCCGGACGCACAGACACACACACGTGGAAAATAGTACACACATCCCAAACACAATCACGCGCCGAGTCTCATTGAAACGTTTTTACGCGATCATTAATACTCTTGAGTCATTTCTACTCATTCATCTTGGATTGTATACGCCCTCTTGATCCCCGTCTTTCCCCTCCCCCTCCCCATGGCCCCCTCTCCTTATCCATTCCCCCTCCCTCCCCACCCCTCTCCCTTACCCATTCCCCCCCCCCCCTCCCCATCTCCCTTATCCATTCCCCCTCCCCTCCCCTTCCCCTCTCCCTTATCCATTCCCCCTCCCCATCCCCATCCCCTTCCACACTTTCCTGTCTCCTTTCTCACCTCCTCTCTCCTCTCGTTTCCCTAAGTCATCCCCCTCCCACCCCTTCCCTTCTCCCTCCCCTCCACACTCCCCACCCCTTCCCTTCTCCCTCCCCTCCACACTCCCCACCCCTTCCCCTACCCCTCATCACTATCCTCCTCTACACTTTCGCCCATCCCCTTCCCCTCCCCACTTTCCCCACCCCTTCTTTCCCCTTCACACTTTCCTCCTCTCCTCCTCCTCCCCCCCTCCCCACTTTTATCATCCCCTCCCTTTTCCGTCCCCTCCATTCTCCCACATCCCCTCCTCCTCGCCACTCATCATCCTCTTCCTCCTCCACACTTTCCCCCATCCCCTTCCCCATCCCTATTTGCCCCCACCATTCCCCACTTTCTCCACCCCTCCCCTTCCCCTTGTCCCTTCCTCCTCCCGTCCTCATTCCATCCCCTCCCCTCCCATCCCTCACAGCTTCGTTAGTTCAGTGTGATAGATATCCTTTGTGAGGGTCACACGGCCCAGCGTGCTGCCACGCCTCCTAACGAAGAAGCAATCCACGGGAGGGATTACCAAAGTCCTTCCCCCTATGACATTTCGTTACTCTACAGTTCCACCCTTTCCCCTCCCCACCCCCCTCCCCACCCTCAAATCTCCAACGGATAATCCTCGGAATCCTTCGAAACTAAGCATTGAAATGCCCGTAATCCGTAAGCTCCTCTGATATATCCACAAAAAATAGCAAAAATTCTTCGTCATTGGCAGTGCTGGCTCACACACGTGCCATTGGGTGGGTATCTTACAATGACTGTTTTGAGAGAGAGAGAGAGAGAGAGAGAGAGAGAGAGAGAGAGAGAGAGAGAGAGAGAGAGGATTACGTTTTCCCCATTCAGCACCGCATAATAAGACCAATTCTTGTAACCCCATGGGTCCAATGCTGGGAGTGAGCCGCGAATAAAGTGTACACACAAATATCCCTGGATTTTAACGCCTGATCTTTGGGCTAATCATGAAGGCATCATTGGATATTATATTATTAACTGACAAACTAGTTTATATTATTTTATAAACTGCTGAGTTATGTAATCTTTTTTCGGCTTTTGAAGGCTTATTGGTTATTGTCAGTGACATGTATAATTTGGACTTTCATTCAGAATTCCTAAAAATCGATTTTTTGAAATGATCCATTTTCCTTAACTTGTTTCCTTCCTAAATTTGCCCTCAAAATGGAGATTACATCATTATAATTTCTAGTTATTTATATATTAATTTGTTCATTTATTTTTTTCTTTTCTAATAACTGATCTCTTCTTTCTGCATTTCCGGCTATTGCCTCCTGTTATTTCTTTCTAATGAACACCATAATGTTCTTTGGAAGCCTGAATTTCAAGTCGTTGGCCCTGTGGGCTTTTTCCATATGAGTAGGGTTCATTTTCTGAATAATAATAATAATAATAATAATAATAATAATAATAATAATAATAATAATAATAATAATAATAATAATAGTAAGGTAAGAATTCTGAGGTACTGTGGTTCTCCTTGAAGGTTCTTACGCCAAGGGGGACATTTAATACTTTTGGTGGAAAAAAAAATCAAATGTCATTTTGTGTTGTAGAAGACTAACCTGCTCTAGGTTTGCCAAGATTTTTGGAAGTTAATCTCTGTAGATTACCTTGCTTTCAGTAGTTATTACTTAATATAACCTATGCTTTCCAGTTGACAACCACCATCAGAGCTAGTTTTATACTTCGGTAAAAAAAAAAATTAAGAACAAAATCAGAAAATGGTATGACCAGTTGCAATTGACAGCTGAGTGATCGATTGACTGTGCATCTCAGAACACCTTATACTAAATACACTTGAGATCTTATGCTTGAAAGCCGTTCATTCACACCGGAATTTCTATAGTCAGATATTTATTTTGTCAATCGTATGTTCTCTACCTGGAGGATCTACCTGAACTTAAAGGGAAATATCCCTGTAGCATTTTTTTTACCGCGCCATACTGGACTGAAGCTACTTTTATGAGAGTAATTAATGTTTTTTTTCTTATTTTCAAGATATAGGATTGGTCTTCCATTCATAATGGGGCATTTGCAATTTGGGCAGACATTAAAAGAAAAATATATGAGTAATAATTCGATCTAGGTTTGAGTCTTTCTCTAAGGCAATAATTAAGACACACACAGACATATATATATATATATATATATATATATATATATATATATATATATATATATATATATCTTCTTCTTCTTCTTTTAACGTGCTTTTATTCCCATTTTTGTATGGGGTAAGCACGATGCCTTCTTTTTGAAGGACTTTTTTGATTTGGCTTTGGGGTAGACCTGTGGTCTCGATCGGCTGCCCTGCCTGACATCGCTTAGACCCCGGTACGTATGTTTCATGTATCATACCCGACCCAACGACCTTTCTTCCCAGCAGCGAGAAGTTATTGCGCGGGTATGGCGAGAGTTCGAGACGTGTGAGATGTTTGTTATGTTTTTAGAAGGTGTTGTAGTGGCTTTGTTTTGTGTGTGTATTTAGTCTGTAACATCCATTTGCTTTTTTAAGCAAACCTATCCGTTGATTACATATATAATCCCGGGATGTCTACACGGATAGCAAAGTGTCTGCCTCTCAGATCAGCCGGCTGCGGGTTTGAACCCGCGCCACAGACCTCTACGAAGTCCGAAGCTGCTGCTGTAACCGACTGAGCCATCGAGGCTCTATATATATATATATATATATATATATATATATATATATATATATATATATGCATACACACATATATATGTGTTTTTATATATTTATACAATATATGTATATATATGTGTTTGCATATATACATATATATATATATATATATATATATATATATATATATATATATATATATATATATATATATATATATATATATATATATATGTGTGTGTGTGTGTGTGTGTGTGTGTATACATATATATGTATATATACATATATATATATATATATATATATATATATGTATGTATATATACATATATATGTATACACACACACACACACACACACATATATATATATATATATATATATATATATATATATATATATATATATATACATACTGTATATATATATCCTACCATGAGAAAGGCAAAAATTAGCTGTGTTTATCAAATATATCTGTTTGACCCTCGCAGACAGATTCTGCAATGTCCACACACGTGTAAAACACGCATAAAAATGTATTTCATACAAAAATGAAAAAAATATAAAATAGTGAAAAAAATTGTCTCCCATCTTTGTTGCTTCATCCAGATATCGGAATGCGATTTCGAAATAACCAAAATTCTTTGGCCGACGTAAAACCGACAAACTCTTTGAAAAGTATATTTGATCCCATCAAGCTGGCAAGAAAAAAGAAAAAAGAAAAACGGGAAATGAAAAAAAATGAGCAGCAAACAGTCCCCTGTGAAATTGATAACAATCGCAAAAAAGGAGAAAAATACTCTAAAATATCGAGTTCTCATTTTTATTTCCTGTGAAAGCCGTTACCTAGTTCCTTCCCTTCCCCTCCCCCTCCACTCCCCTCTCCTTCTCCTTCTCCCCCTACTCTCCCCCTTCCCCTTTCCCTACTTCCCCTCCCCTTCTGCACTCCTCCATTCCCCCTTCCCATCCCTCCCCCCCTCCTCCCCTCCCCTCCCATCTTCTTACCCTTCCCCTCCCCTTCTCTCCCTCTCCCACTCCCATTCCTTCCTCCTTCCATCCCTCCCCTCTTTTCCTCCTTCCATCCCCTCTCCCTTTTCCCCCTCCCAGTCCCCTTTCCCCTGACCAAAATAGATTTCAACATCTCACGAAAACTTCGAGCGAATCTCCGATAAAATCTCAGATAGGATTTCGAGCTGAATTCTCTCACATTCAGATCAGATCAGAAATATAGAAAAGAAGTATAACAGAGCTACGCGGTGGCCTAAATTTACAGGTAACTCGCGTGAGTTAGTGAATAATTATGAAGCGGATGCGCGTATCTTGTAATCACTGTCATTTATGAAGAGATGTTGCCTTATATTCAGTCAGGGTTTATGTATAGTCTGTCCTTTTACGAGAAGTTATCGAGTGTTTTACTCTAGGGCTTGGCAACACTCCCGACGTCTAGTCTGTAATTTTCATGACAGTGGGCCCGTTCTAATTATCCGAAGTGATGGAGAGTTGATTACGTACGTACGGACGCGCGTATATAATAAACGCGCGGGCCACACACACAAACACACACACGTATATATGTGTGTGTGCATATATATATATATATATATATATATATATATATATATATATATATATATATATATATATATATATATATATATATATATATATATATATATATATATATATATATATATATATATATATATATATATATATATATTATATATAAAGATAAATAATAACTCCATCGGTATCATTTACGAAATGAAATTAAACAGAGCAATAACAATAGAATAAATTTAACGCCAGGGATGATAAACTGGACGATAATGAGGGGGGGAAAAAACCATCAAAAGTACCATTTAATCAACATATTCTCTCTCTCTCTCTCTCTCTCTCTCTCTCTCTCTCTCTCTCTCTCTCTCTCTCTCTCTCTCTCTCTCATTACGGCATAGTGATAGCCTACACACCCCACTAGTATCACCCAAGCACTGAAATGATGCGTGTGTGCTGTGCAGAGTACAAATATGTACATCCTCTTTAAGCGAATCGGTTGTACAAGTCCCGGCCCCTCGTAGCACAAAGCCTAAAGCGTCAAAAAGGCCCAAAATTCTCAAAATCTTCAAAATTCCATTAGAGAGTAAGAGAAAAGTTAAACCGCCCCCTTTTCGGAACGTTAAGTCAGGGTTGACAGTTCCTTTTGTTCGTTTCAAACTTCTTGGGTGAGAGAGAGAGAGAGAGAGAGAGAGAGAGAGAGAGAGAGAGAGAGAGAGAGAGATCTAACAAAATTGTGTTTAATCAAAAGTGGTATTCATAATAAAACTAAACTGTTGAGAGAGAGAGAGAGAGAGAGAGAGAGAGAGATCTACCAAAATCGTGTTTAATCAAAAGTGGTATTCAGGGTAAAACTAAATTGTTTAGAGAGAGAGAGAGAGAGAGAGAGAGAGAGAGAGAGAGAGAGAGAGAGAGAGACTAAAGTATAGTCCCGTGTACTGAAGTTTGGTGTTCTCGTTCTCTTGCTAAGTTCCATTATTCTCGTCTTTGGCATTTCGGGGAAAGTAAGAAGCTAGAGAGCTAGTGTCTTAGGTGGGTAATGCCGTCAGTGCACCTCACGCGGTGCACTGTAGACATTACTTAAGGGTCTTTGCAGCGTTCCCTAAGCCCCCGGCTGCAACCCCTTTTTCCTCTTTCTGTACCCCCTTTCATATTCTCTTCCTTCCATCTTACTTTCCTCAACCCTCTCCTAACAGTTATTTCGTAGTTCAGCTGAGAGGTTTCACTCCTGTTACACCTTTCAAACCTTTGTACTCTCAAACCTCACCATAAGTCCCAGCGCTTGGCCTGTATCCTTAAATTTTGTATTCCATTCCATGTTCATGGACTATCGTATTGCTGGCTATATAAATGGCCTTCTTTTGCCATCTGCGTCCAGTCATTTCTGTTTATATTATTATTAACTCCAGAAAAGATCTGACTTCGAGGGAGAGAATTTGAGAATTAGCGATATATTCCGATAAAGGCAAATTGCGCAGAATAACGTCAGCGGCATCAAGGCCTAACGAACTTCGAATACAATTGCCATAGAGTTTATGGCAGTTATCGCTAATTGCAAACTATTCGCATTTGTTTCCCCAGTTCCACGTCTTCGGGAGCGAATGGCTCTGTGTGTGTGCTGTCGCTTTAATAAAGAAAGCACCTGTCTGCAGTATATCAGGTATCGGAAAGGTGTCTCCGTTATTCCACAACTTACGTGGAATTTATAGTTGAGGAGCGGGGTAGGAAATGCAAAGGAGTTTTATACTTACCGAAATAATTAATTTCTAAGAGAGATGGGCTGATTGCTGTAGGGAAAGACACAGTAACTAAATGTTAGGAGGTAATTTGGACCGTTCTTGGTGTAATTTGCCATATATTTATTTTCCTCTATTAAATTATGTTAAGGTCGTATTATTGTTGAGTTAATCAGTTCTCATGTATGATTTGTGTAACTTTATTGATTTATTAATTTTATATTTTTTCTTATTACTCACTTGTACGGATGAAGTTTTATCATCATTAGCACCATAATAATAATTACCTACGTCCTGCCTCTTATTTGTTTTTTGTAGCTAACAGGCGTTTCTCTAAAAAGACGCTTTGAAATAGAACAAAATTTGGTAGGCCTTTCCTTATTCTTCCAGTAACCACTGAAGCCAGTATGAAAACTCTAGAGAGCTTAAATCTGCTTCATAAACTAACACAGAAACCTTGCCGACAATGAGTCTACCTGGTGTTTAATTATGTAATACTCTAAATTATTACAAGTACATATATTCCTCCTAGATGTCAAGTCTTTTATTTTATTTTTTTATTTGTTTTTTTATTCATAAACTTTATTAATTGAAATTTCTACGTCTTCTCTCCTCACTTCAAAATGTCTTTTCTTCCTATGAACGGTCCCATCGAATCAGCCTCATTCTCTCTCTCTCTCTCTCTCTCTCACTTTCTCTCCCATCTTCCAGAACTTGTATATTTCTCTCTCTCTCTCTCTCTCTCTCTCTCTCTCTCTCTCTCTCTCTCTCTCTCTCTCTCATATCTTCCAGAACCTATATATTTCTCTCTCTCTCTCCCTCTCTCTCCTTCCAGAAACTTGTATATTTTTATATCACTTACTCTTTATTTTCTCTCTCACTTTCCTTCCGAAACTTATATATTTTTCTGCCACTTACTCTTCTCTCTTCTCTCTCTCTCTCTCTCTCTCTCTCTCTCTCTCTCTCTCTCTCTCTCTCTCTCTCTCTTTCTTTTCACTTGAAAGTTCGAAAGTCTTCACCTTCATCTATTCTTCCTTACCGTAACCTTTACCTATTTTCATCTGTCTGTAATCCTTTGCTATTCTCAAATCTTGTTTGTTTGTTTATCAGTCAAATTTGTTATAATAATATTCATATTGACAACTGTAACTTTTCACAGTAAGTTGATGCATAATCTCTGTCTAATTATCATTAAACAATAGGATTAAATCTGTACCTATTAAGGATTAGCACATAACGTAACGCACTCACTTAATTATTAGTATTAATGTTATTGCTTTGTTTTTGTTTTGTCGTCGTTGGTAGTTTGATAACTGGGATCTGATGAGAGAGTAAGAGATTCTATCTAGAATATAAGGCTTTCAATTTTTCCTTTGTAATATGTATGTATGTATGTAAGTATGTATGTATGTATGTATGTATGTATGTATGTGTATATATATAAATATATATAGATATATACTGTATATATATATATATATATATATATATATATATATATATAAATTTATATATATATATATATATATATATATATATATATATATATATATATACTGTAAATTTATATATATATATATATATATATATATATATATATATATATATATATATATATATATATATATATATATATATATATATATATATATTTATATATATATATATACACGCTAGTGTACATGCTACATGAAACTATGTACATGTCATACATGTATACATTTTTTGTACAATTTCTGGTTTGCAAAAGGAATCTTGATTTCAAGCAATCACATTACCCAAGCTTTTCTAGAATTCAGTCTGTAGAATTTGTAGTCTACCCGATTGAAAAATGAAAAAAATGTAATTTCACTCCGCCAATTATATCATTACAACATCAGACCAAGCATGATGATTTCAGTATCACAAAAGAGAGAGAGAGAGAGAGAGAGAGAGAGAGAGAGAGAGAGAGAGAGAGAGAGAGAGAGAGAGAGATGAGTTTAGGGTCAGAGATAAAAGAGATATGTGAATCTAGGAGAGAGAGAGAGAGAGAGAGAGAGAGAGAGAGATGAGTTTAGGTCAGAGAAAAGAGCTATGGGAATCTAGGAGAGAGAGAGAGAGAGAGAGAGAGAGAGAGAGAGAGAGAGAGAGAGAGAGAGAGATGAGTTTAGGTCAGAGAAAAGAGCTATGGGAATCTAGGAGAGAGAGAGAGAGAGGAGACCCCATTACGCATGCGCCTATTAATACGAACTCCGTATTAATCCACGCCCACAGCGTCAAATACGTCTTGTACGGAAATTACGTCTCTACGTTTTTATTTCCTGCGACGCTGCTCGCAATGCATACATTATAAGTTCTCCCTGATGACTTGAGAGAGAGAGAGAGAGAGAGAGAGAGAGAGAGAGAGAGAGAGAGAGAGAGGTGTAAAAACAAAGTTTCGGACGCGCGCTTGCGCAGAGTGCAAATACTCATGCTATTTATTAATACATTCTTGAATACATTTACGACGATTCTGGAAACTTAAATTTGCTCGAGTTTTCTCTTTCGGGAGTTTTGCGCGGACGCAAGCGCGCTTGCTTGACTGTGGAGCGTTGGAATGTGGGAGGTACATTACTCTGTCTATGGCGTAAGAATTTAATGTTAGTATCTTTATTAACGCTAGTATCCTTAGTAGCAAGGATAATAGATTTTGATTCTCCAAGAGAGTAGTAGTAGCGGAATCAGCAATAGTATTAGTAGTAGTAGTAGTAGTAGTAGTAGTAGTAGTAGTAGTAGTAAGATCATCAAAAACAAAATTATTTTCTAACCAAAGTCTCATAAAATTTGGTTGATAATTTAATCGGTGATCTGAAAGCGCCAATATCATCTCCTTTCGAATATTTTCGTTTGGATTAGCCCTACTTCATCGAGTCTTCGCTATTCCTGAATATGTTACCATCTTCCGTGTTCACAGCCCTTGATTTTTAGCTTTATTATCATCTCACAGTTTCAGATATCTATGACTTTATACTTTATGTGGATAGATGCCTTAGAAAGAAAAAAAATGTAAAGTTTACTGATTTAACATCTGAAGTAGTTTTATTGGAACTTAATGAAACTTTCAGTAAAAAGAAAGTTTTTGTCATTTTTGCAATAAATACTCCTTGAACCCTTCTTCTTTCGTAATTTTTATCGCGCGAATTTTAAAGACTTATTTGATTTGTAGATACTGAAACTGACACATAAAAGAAGTTATGTAACTCAAAAATATTACGGTGTAACTCGAATACATTATTTTTGCAATATCAGTCACGGCAACATCGTGCCAAAGATGAATATTTGAAACCAGCCCATGATTTCTGTAACGCGCATCCAAATATTTAATAGATACTACTTAAATCATATTTCAGCGTATTTTTTTTTTTGAGCCATAACAAACAGATTTATTATATATCATGATGGGGCTATGGCTGGCGATGGTATCCTTAACGATAGTTGTATAACGAAGTTACGACGGCCATGATGATCGGAGTGTGCTATAACGTATGTCCGCAACGTTAGGTTCCGATGTAATTCCATATTTTTTATCCCTTGGAATTTGGCACATCCGAGTCGATACGTCAGAGTATTTTTTTAGGTGTAAATATTTTGTGAATGATTTCTACGCATTTTATTAGTAATAATGAACTGTTGTAGTATATGTCACATTTGCAAGGTTGTCGACGTACGATCAAATGGCGTGAAAGTCTATAATAGTTAGAAGTTTGTATTTTTTATGTTTTCTAAGATACAGTAAAACTCTGATTATGTACTAGTTTGTGTATTTTGACCTTTCAACATATACATATATATGTGTGTGTATATTATTTATATATATACACATATATATATGTCTATATTCTGTATATATAAATATTATATATATATACGTATAAATGTATATATTTTATAATATATATACGTATACACACACACACACATATATATATATATATATATATATATATATATATATATATATATATATATATATTTATATTTATATTTATATACATATATACATATATATATATATATATATATATATATATATATATATATATATATATATTTATATTTATATATATATATATATCAAGCTCATAATTCAGGGATCGAGCCCTATAAACGATTGGTCAATTGGTAGCGTCTTGGCCCTCTCGTTTGAGAGACCGGGTTCGATCCTGATAGTCAGATATTAATTTCTGTGAAACATGTGCTCATGTGTTGATTAGTTACATATATATATCTATATATATATATATATATATATATATATATATATATTGTATATATATGTATATATATAATATATATATATATATATATATATATATATATATATATATATATATATATATATATATATATATATATATATATACATATATATATGTGTGTATGAGTTTGTGTGTGTGTATGTATGCATGTATGTGGGTGGGTAAAACCTCAACTAAAATTATGCTACTGTTTCCGAGATTCGGTTGAATAGCAATCCCCTTTTTTTATATGATGAAAAACATTTTTATCTATATTTTGGAAGCTTAATTTTAGTGGAGAATCACACACACACACACAAAATAAAAAAAAATATTTATCCCCGTTTTGAGTGATGAAGCTCATAATTTTTATGACATATTTTCCGTTCGTCATTTTTCTTTTTTTTTTGCCCCAACCATATTTTTGTGGCCGGAGAGGAAAAATATCATATTAGTAAGTGATCAGCAGTTGATACTGCAGAATGAACCAATATATGTTTTTCACATTTTCTTTCGGGGTGTTTTTTCTTTTTTTTTTTTTTGGATCCCACAGAAATGGCATGAAAGAACGGCCACCCAGAGGTCGGAGCCTCGCTTTGATCAATGGGAACTTGCGCCGCCAAAATAACCGTTCGATCAAAAAAGATAAGGTTATTTTTCTGAAATGAGTCCGTTTAATGGGTCGTTGGTTTGGCGTATACGCACGTACATACATGCTACATATATAATACATACATTGATGATAATATTCATCTTTTATCTTCATTGGCTGTTTTCCTTTGCTTATAAATATCGAAATAATTTTGGCTTTTTATAAGCTGTACAGAAATATATACCACCCTCACCTAACGATCGGGAGAGCCTAGCTTGATCCTACGGGAAGGGGTTAGGAGTTTTTTTTGGTGGGGGGGGGGAGGATGGGGACATGATGAGTGATAAACTGACTGCAGTGAGTCACAGTTAGTGTAAGGAAGAGCATGGGGCTCGCAACCTCATCCCAAAGAAAAAGATTTGCTCAGAACTGGAAGGTTAATAGCCTCTGGTGCCATCCTATCTAAGAGGGTAAAGGTAAACATATATGTATATATATGTATGTATGTATATATGTCTATAGTATAAATATATGTGTATATATATATATATATATATACACACATAGTATATACAAAGTATATAATATGTATGTATGCATGTATGTATATATATACAGTATATACAATATATACACACACACACACACACACACACACACACACACACACACACATATATATATATATATATATATATATATATATATATATATATATATATATATATATATATGTCACATAGACAGTGACATTTTTTTTATATTCACAAAAAATTAAGCTACAAATGTCGTTTAATATCACATCGCCTATCACATAAATTCTCCTTCGTTTATGTCACTCTGAGGTTGAATGAATTTGATATTCAACGACATTTGTAGCTTCATGTTATTTTTTGCTTGGCACATTGCTATTCACTGGTAAATGTCGAAAGGTTTTTGTAGATGGGGATGTTATCAAAATTCTGATGTCGAGACAAAATATAAAGTAAAAGATATACATGTACAGTACTAGTATGAAATATCTGTTACGTACAGAAAACGGAAAATGTTTACCGTATAGAAAACGCAAAGCCATTAAAACTCATTGAAACAGATCATTAAGAAAGAACAAACTCTATCAAGAAATTCTTGAGAGACACTCTGGTCAAAATCAGTAACACTAGAGGAATAAATAAATGAATATACTGTAATTTACCTGAATGAAATATACACAGAAAAATATCTTTTAGCCAAGAAAAAAAAAATATTAAAGCTTGCCTATTCCCGAACTGACTGACACTTGCGGATCTCCTTCTCTGCCTCATCTGAGGAAAGCAGCGAGCTCTGAAAGGATGTCGCGAGGGATACAGTTGCCACTCGAAGGTCCAATTCCCAAAAATCCCTTCGTCGTTACGACGTCCGTCAGGAACTGGCCTGGAGGTCATAAGCCAAGAAATATGACTGTGAAGTGATTTCAAGTGTCGGGAATCGAGGTCATTCCAGGTCACTTAAAACCTGTATTTTTTTATAATGTCCGGGAAATATTAAAAACAATTTCAACCATTTTGGTGTTTTTATATAAATGGAGTTCTGATTTCTGGTGAATATAGAAATTAATTTATGGCATTTTTTTACTAAATAGAGAGACACAAGTAGGGCACAGGAAATTTTGTCATATCATAAACAGGTTCAGCCATTTTGGTGTCTTTATATAGATGGAGATCTAATTTCAGTTCAGTATAAAAAATAATCTATGCCAATTTGTGTTTTTATATAAATGGAGTTCTAATTTCGGGTCAATGTAAAAAAAATGTCTTCCTATTTTTTTTTACAAATTGAAAGGCACGAGCAGGGCAAAAAATCATACCAAAAGCAAGGGAAAATGAAAGGAACATAAAAAGAATAATATATGCTAAATTTAATTTTCTTCAAATAGAGAGACACGAGCAGGGCAAAAAAATCATACCAGAAGCAAAGAAAAATGAAAGGAAATGACGTCATATCTTCAGGAACAAGGAAAACACTGTTTTGGTTTCATGACCAGCCAGAAATTGCCAAAGAAAAAAAAAAAAGATATGGAACCAGACTCTGAAGAAGGGAAGTCGTGAAATCTGCTGGCTTTCATATTTTTCACGTGGAGAGAGAGAGAGAGAGAGAGAGAGAGAGAGAGAGAGAGAGAGAGAGAGAGAGAGAGAGAGAGGTGACTCATGTCGTGAGACTGAGGAGAGCAACTATCTATCTATCTATCTATCTTATATATATATATATATATATATATATATATATATATATATATATATATATATATATATATATATATATATATATATATACATGCATACACATACATATATATGCATATATATAAATATATAATACATATATGTCATATATATAAATATATAATCTATGTGTCTATATATCTAATATATATATATATATATATATATATATATATATATATATATATATATATATATATACATACATACATACATTATTATTATTACTACCATCTTTCTGTACAGTGCTCTAAGCCCACAACTCATCCTTGTAAGCAAACATTCACATACACAATTATACGTGTGTGTGTGTATATTATGTATATGTGTGTAAATATGTACGTGTCTACGCTCATGAATACATGAATACATATTTGCAAAGAAGAGCCTGGCAAATGTATCGAAGCAAAACTATTTTTATTTTACGAGGCCAAGAGAGAGTGATAGCAACACAGGTTGGAATGAACCCCGCAGACGTTTCTTAACTTTTCCCTGGCAGGCGAAGCAGTAGGAGGAGGAGGAGGAGGAGGAGGAGGAGGAGGAGGAGGAGAGAGGAAGGATGAGGAGGAGGAGGAAGAGGAGGAGGAGTAGAGAGGAAGGATGAGGAGGAGGAGGAGGAAGAGGAGGAGTAGAGAGGAAGGATGAGGAGGAGGAGGAGGAGGAGGAGGAGGAGGAGGAGAGATGAAGGATGAGGAGGAGGAGGAAGAGGAACGAGGAGGAGGAGGAGGAGAGAGAGAGAGAGAAAGGAATGGGGGGAGGAGGAGGAGGAGGAGGAGGAGGAGGAGGAGCTATGATATTTTCAATATGCGGCCGAAAAGGGTCCCAAAGGGGTAGAGTTTATCGGCCGAGAACAGCCATAAAACCATGCGAGCGCCGTGATTCACAAGCCTTTTTCTTACGGCCCTTTTTCGAGGGAGTTTTTTCTTCTCTCTCTCTCTCTCTCTTTCCACCGTGTGATCACCATCCTTCCGTTTGTCTGTCTGTACGATTATCTTCCGTTATCTTTCATAAGAATGCACCTCTCTCTCTCTCTCTCTCTCTCTCTCGCTGCTGAGGTTTCGGCTTCTGGCTTGCCTCTTTGGGAAGATTCATTTTTGATTTTGCCAAGCTTTTCTTGTTTTTAGTTTTTTTTTGTCCTTAATATTCATGATGAGAGTTTTTTCTTCTTAAGAGTGGATTTTCCATACTATTGAATTGAAAGAACTCTTCTAGGTCTAGCCTGTAAGAATTAGTTAGGAATATTATGTGTAAAATTTAATTGTGGTAAATTAGATTTTATTGAAATCTTTGTAGTGTTGTAAGATTTTGAAATAGTTTTTAGAGAAAAAAATTTTTTTTCAGCTAAAATCCCTTTCCTTGTGTGGTTTTTAAAATATGAGTTTCTTGGGCACTTCTTTCAAGTTATTGATAGCGGCATGAGTTACATGATTTTTTGTGAGAAACCAAAGCTGCGAATGAATTATATAAATGCAGAAAAAATAAATTATTCAACAAATACAGGAATGAATGAGGTAAGCAATAAAAGCAGTAGGAAAATTTATTATGAGCGACCCAGGCGGGGAACGAATGCATTAATTCAAAGTAAATCATTTAATAAATACGAGAATGAATGAGCTCATTAGTAAAAGTAGCAAAATTGAATATGTTTAACGCTATGATTTAAAATTGGCAAATGAATAATGTGTGTAAAAAAGACGAACGTTTTTGAAAGGAAAAAACTTTGCATTATGGACATTACAGCTGGTCCACTGGTATAGTGGTTAGTGTCGTGGCATGCCGCTCAGATATCGCGGGTTCGTGTCTCCCGCAGGGCGATGAAAAATCACTGGCCGTGTATCATGATCAGTTACTGCTGCAGTGTGGGGTCTGTGGTGGGAGGTTGAAACCAACATTCTTTGGAAGCTTGAATTTTAAGTCAGTGGCCCCTTTGGTGGGCTTGTGCCATGTGAATAGGTTTCATCTACTGAAACAATGATAATAATGATATGTTGATATTATTGTTGCCTGATTATCGGTTGGTCCATAAGTTTTTGAAATTTATTGATAAATTTTTTTCTTAAATTGTCAGTTCGTTTGAACATTTTCAGTTGTTTTAAACATTTTTATTGCTACCACATTTTCAGTATCCCGGAGAGAGAGAGAGAGAGAGAGAGAGAGAGAGAGAGAGAGAGAGAGAGAGAGAGAGAGAGAGAAAAAAGAGAGAGGCTACAAGCATTTCAGTCAGATTAGAAATGACCAACGTCCATCGTTATCACTTTCACATCCATCAAAAGTAAAACAATTACATTTCACTTTCATTCCACTGAATAACTCTTACGGCCTATGAGCAAGAGCCCGTGCAGGACATAACGCCAGCCATCTTAATCATAAACAAGCAAAAACAATAAGGGCTGACCAAGTAAACAATGATTATAAATAGGCAAAGATAGACAATCGAATAACAACGATGAATAACGTTTCACTAAGCGTCCCCCGCCAGCAACCAGGTACTAAGGTAAATAATGTTTCACTTAGTCTCCCTCTACCAGCAACCAGCTACTTACTGCTTTTTGACAGAATGCCAATGCAACTGTGCAACTGTTTGTGTGGATTTGAGATGCAATGTATTATTCCAGGGTCGGGCGCCTAACTTGGGGGCCTGAAACAAAGGTGTTGCTATTGTTTTGTGGTTAAGGGGGCCTAGTTATTGTTGGAGGGGGTGTTGGGGGGAGCATGAAGAGAGAGAGAGAGAGAGAGAGAGAGAGAGAGAGAGAGAGAGAGAGAGAGATTAAAACTGTGTTGTATCAGAAGTGATGCTTTTAACAAAACAAGGCAGAGAGAGAGAGAGAGAGAGAGAGAGAGAGAGAGAGAGAGAGAGAGATTAAATTGTGTTGTATCAGAAGTGATGCTTTTAACATAACAAAGAGAGAGAGAGAGAGAGAGAGAGAGAGAGAGAGAGAGAGAGAGAGAGAGAGAGAGAGATTTATCAAAATTGTGCTTAATCAAATGTGGTGCTCAAAACTAAAATTTTGAGAGAGAGAGAGAGAGAGAGAGAGAGAGAGAGAGAGAGAGAGAGAGAGAGAGAGAGAAAGAGTGCCTTTGCCTATTTATTTCATATCCAAATGTTCACTTTGCTTACATTTTATGCTGCTCCTGCTGCCAGAGAGAGAGAGAGAGAGAGAGAGAGAGAGAGAGAGAGAGAGAGTAAAAGTGCTTTTGCCTATTTATTTCATATACAAATGTTCACTTTGCTTACATTTTATGCTGCTCCTGCTGCCAGAGAGAGAGAGAGAGAGAGAGAGAGAGAGAGAGAGAGAGAGAGAGAGAGAGAGAGAGAGAGAGAGAGAGTATCTGGCAAATCCTCGCCTATTCTGATTTTTTTTCTCTGTCGAGGTTTTAGAGGGACGGAATTTCAACACAGAATTTCAAATTCGCTAGAGGAGCACAAAAGGATTTCGGAGACTTTTCTACGAGAGAGAGAGAGAGAGAGAGAGAGAGAGAGAGAGAGAGAGAGAGATCCCTAAAGTATGAAGATTCGTAGCATATAGTCAGTCGTTGAGAGAAATGTTTGTATAATATATAAAGTGAAATGTATTATGGTTGGTCTTCATTTTACAAACATAGTCATTATATATATATAAAAAAACATTTCAGACGGAAGAATGATGTTAGAAAAGGTCGGAGTACTTTTATGAAAAAAATCTCATTTAGAAACACGTACGATCTTTCAACCACGAACATTCGCAAAGGAATAAAAAAGACACCTTATCGGAACTCGCCCCTAACCCACGAAATTCGTAATGGGCGGAAAACAAAATTGATTTATGAAGTGCAAATCCAATTGGGACCAAACGGAAGGAAGAAAAAAAAAAAAATAGATTCAGAGATTCCGACAATGTGTCGATGAATCAGGAAGCCACACAGACAACGGAGGGAGGTACTTGCGTTCTTTTTTTTTTTATTAGTATCCCCTCTAGGTCCTGACATGCCGCAAACGTCAACAGAAAACGCAAAAAAGCGACGTCAACAGAAAACGTAAATTATTTTGATTTCCCTGAGGATCTCGAGAACCCTTTTTCGAAAGGACCCACGCCCGAAAACTTCTCCTCCCCCATTTCGACACGTGATGCACGCCCATGGGTCCTACGACACGTGATCGCGCGTTCCCAGGTCACGTGACCGCCTAGAGGGCCCTAAAATGGGCTGGGAAGGGCGTTAAATATTTCTTCATGGGGATAGCGTCAAATATCGGGCGTGTAATATCTCTCTAGGTTTTATTGGGTAATGGTTGGGGGGTGGGGAGGTTGGGGAGGGGATGGGAGTGTGGGGGGGGAGGTTTTGGGTGGGAAAAGGAAAAGGGAGACAGAAATAAGGGATCGATTGCACAGATAAGGGGTGGTAGTCTTTGCACGAACGCAATGCGTTGCAAGGGAAAAACAAGAAGAAACAAAAAATGCGCCGAAGTTTGTTAGGCGAAATCGAGTTTTCTGTACAGTGCATGATCAACGCCACCAAAAACAATTCTATCTTTCGGTGGTCTCGGTATAATGCTGTATGAGCCGCGGCCCATGAAACTTTAACCACGGCCCAGTGGTGGCTTGGCCTATATCGTTGCCAGACGCACCATTATGGCTAACTTTAACCTTAAATAAAATAAAGACTACGGAGGCTAGAGGCCTGCAATTTGGTATGTTTGATGATTGGAGGTTGGATGATCAACATCCAATTTGCAGCCCTCTAGCCTCAGTAGGTTTTAAGATCTGAGGCCGGAGAGAAAAAGATCGGACAGAAAACTAAGAATGACGATGCTAACCTTCATAAGGGTCATGCATTTGCTTTTTTATTACAATATATTTATTTATAAACTACATCTTTATACAAGAAACTGTTATGATGATATCAAGAGCTAAACTTAATTTCCGACACATGGCAGTAGTCAGAATTCGGGCCTGGTTCTCCTCAGGTGAATGTTGGCATTCTTTTGATTTTATACTTTTGGATGAATTTGCAAAACATTTCAGTTAACAAGGTCAGCGTGCTAAGGTACACCTATGTCCTGTATATGTAAAGCTGACTACACACACGCACACACACACAAACACACACACATGTATACGTACATATAAACAAATATACGTATATATATATGTATATATATATATATATATATATATATATATATACGTACATATAAATCTATTTTTATACATATATATATATATATATATATATATATATATATATATATATATATATATATATATATATATATATATATATATATATATATATATACCCATTACTTTCTTCACTTATTTGTTTTCGTATTTCATCTAGTTTTTCAAACGGAAACAATAATATGCAACGTTGAGTAGTCTACTGATATATATATTTTTAGCAGATAGCTAAATATATATATATATATATATATATATATATATATATATATATATATATGTGTGTGTGTGTGTGTGTGTGTGTGTGTATGTGTAGCTATAATTTCAAGTCAGATGTGTTTATATATAATTATAATTATGTTACAGTTACATTATAATTACAGTTACATTTCACAAGTTGTTGGCAACCCAATGAAAGAGGTCTTAGAAGGAGAAAAATGTTCGCTGAAGAAACGCCATTCACACAGCCCGTGCTATTAATTACTGACACTAGCAGCTCCACTCCGGCCCGCCTACACACACTCTCTCTCTCTCTCTCTCTCTCTCTCTCTCTCTCTCTCTGCTTAGTGGTATTGACTTTACATTGTTCCTTGTCTGATTTTCGTACAGGTTCTCTCTCTCTCTCTCTCTCTCTCTCTCTCTCTCTCTCAAAGTCATGGAGATGCTATTGGTAACAAAACTTGACAATAATAAGAAAATCCTGTGGAGAAAATCTCAATTCCCCAGCTATTAATTACTGACAATAGCAGTTCCGCTCCAGCCCGCCCACTCTCTCTCTCTCTCTCTCTCTCTCTCTCTCTCTCTAAACATTTTAGATGTGTTAAGAGTGCCACAATTCAGTTACATTAAGAGTGCCACAATTTTAGTAGAGCAGCAGCATTCAAAGCCTATCTCTCTCTCTCTCTCTCTCTCTCTCTCTCTCTCTCTCTCTCTCTCTCTCTCTCTCTCTCTATCTCTGGTTCGCCCGCCCGCTCGTGAATGAAGAGGATGAATGTATTATTCTTGACAAGGCATTCAACCGAAAATTAATTTCGCCTCTGTTAATATGCCATTGCAGAGAGGCGTTGAGGCACTCCCTCCCTCCCTTCCTCCCTCCCTCTAACCGTGATACGGGAATGAAACGTGTTTCATTCCGGGTTTAAATTCTCTCTGACGGACAATTCAACGAATTCCTTCGTCGTGGGATTAGGGGAATGAAAGCTGTAGCATCATCAGCATTTGTAGCACCAGTTTATGCGCTAAGAGCTAAGAGCTGCTGGCCAAAGGAAAAAGAGTGCTGTTAATGGACTCTTAGAAGATGTTATTACGAGAGTAAGAAGCTACTAAATTGTCAGTTTCTTTGTCTTGGTTTTCTGAATATTGTCAGGATTTGTTATTTTTTTAAAATGAATTTTTCATGAATTTGACAGAGAGAGAGAGAGAGAGAGAGAGAGAGAGAGAGAGAGAGAGAGAGAGAGAGAGAGAGACAGACAGACAGAGAGAGAGAGAGAGAGAGAGAGATGTTATTATGAGAGTGAGAAGCTATTAAATTGGCATTTTCGTTGACTTGGTTTTCTGATTATTGTCTGAATTTGTCACTATTTTAAATTATTTTTTTTACGAATTTGAGAGAGAGAGAGAGAGAGAGAGAGAGAGAGAGAGAGAGAGAGAGAGAGAGAGAGAGAGAGATCTACGATATTTTCTTGACTGGGTTATCCGATTGTATCCAGGTTCTCTTACCAAAAACATTAACATTACTAGGTTTCTCCATATATTATGACTTAGAGAGAGAGAGAGAGAGAGAGAGAGAGAGAGAGAGAGAGAGAGAGAGAGAGAGAGAGAGAGAGAATCTTCCAAGTTAATCTAGGTATTTTTTTGAGGTCGGTAACATTCAAGTTATTAAATGAGAGAGAGAGAGAGAGAGAGAGAGAGAGAGATCAGACAGTGGAAGCTATCGTCTTGGGAACAGGAGAAATAAGCATCAAATAATTGCTCAATTGAAAGAGATTTCCCTGAGGCGTAAGAAAAACCCTATAATAATAATAATAATAATAATAATAATAATAATAATAATAATAATAATAATAATAATAAATAGTGAATGAAATATATTTCAGTAAATCGATAATGTAGAACTTCTGTAGAGACTATATTGAACTTTCTGTCTAATAATAATAATAATAATAATAATAATAATAATAATAATAATAATAATAATAATAATAATAATCACTGAAATCTCCTTTAGAAAATCGATAATGTAGAACTTCTGTAGAGATTATATTGAACTTTCTGTCTAATAATAATAATAATAATAATAATAATAATAATAATAATAATAATAATAATAATAAAATAATAATAATAATAATGACTGAAATCTCCTTTAGAAAATCGATAATGTAGACCTCCCGTAGACAATATCTATTGAGTCTTCTGTCTATAATCCTGTGTACACAATAATAACAACTTTGTATAATATTCATCATACAAGATGAACAAAAGAGGACGGACCTTTTGAATAACAGAAGAACAAGCGAAAGCACTTGCTTGCAAAAGCAGAAGGATAACAAAGGCTTTCAAGATCGATAGGACTGTAGGGCTAGTTGTTGATGCAGAAAAAAGGAACTGAGAGGAACCGAAAGGAACCAAGAGGAACCGGAAGGAACCGAGAGGAACCGAGTGGAACCGAGCGGAACCGAGAGGAACCGGAAGGAACCGAGAGGAGGCGGAAGAAACCGAGAGGAACCGAGTGGAACCGAGTGGAACCGGAAGGAACCGGAAGAAACCGACAGGAACCGTAAGAAAGAGTTGTATTTGTATTTATTCATATCTTGTGCAAGTGTGTGTGAGTGTATGGTAGTGAACAGGGTGAAAACCTAAAAAAAAAGCATATTCCTTACGACAAAGCCCTTCGAAAGGTGATGTACAGGTAAACAAAGTGTCTCAATATCGATAGTACTAACAAGTCAGAGGTGTCGGCTCCGTGAAATACCTTGCTGAACATTTAGCTTTCTTCCTTTGATGCCCGTTAATGCTGTGCAACAGAACACGAGAACAAAGGGGCTTGGTAATGAAGACTGAAAATATTGCCCATAGATGATATTCGTTGTAAAGACTAAGTACATAGGTTAGTCTAAGAAAGTACATAGGATAAGAAAGTTGAGGGGTGATTGTTAGTTTCTTAGTTAGTTTGAAAATGTTGGACGTACATGATATTTTATCTATAAAGGCTAAGTACTATACAGGTTAGTCTAAGAAAGTACATATAGTTTAAGAAACACGAGGTGTGAATGTTAGTTTCTTAGTAAGTTTGATTCAGCTGAGATGGATCGCGTGAAATCATGAGAATGATTTTCTAATATATGTTGAGAGATGGTGCCTTTGTTGTCTGAATAAATATTCTTAATTCACATTGTTTCTTTTTTCTTTTCGCTGGAAAATTGATCATCTTATGGGGTTTGAATCAGTATCTGACGAGATCAGAATTGTAATTAGCACTGATGCTTGATAGGTTTAGGTTTCTTTCAAATAAAGAGCTTTATAGCAAAAGCAGGTTTTCCTAATGGAACCAATGAAACTGAAATGTAGCTACGGCAGCAAATATAGAGGCAGAAATCGAAACAGAAGTAGTAACAGCCAAATTAAAACGAAAAGGTGAATCACATTCATGTCAACCATCGAAGGAATGTTGCTTAATCATGTATAAATAAAATACTTGATATATTATTTTGTATTACCGCGAACACTTTTAATCTCTTATAACTATATTTATTTTACATTTTACCCGAGGTGTAGACGAATTTAGACATCGGCAATAGCATATTAAAATGGATTTTGAGAATACCGAAGTTTTAATTGACAGTTTATATTTAAGAGAATAAAAGAAAACGATGCAGTTAGGTAATGGCTACCTTACGGTATTATCCAACCCATTACAATTCCATTATTATTAAGGCTTCTCTCTCTCTCTCTCTCTCTCTCTCTCTCTCTCTCTCTCTCTCTCTCTCTCTCTTCTCTCTCTCTCTTCATACAGTTTAATTCTCACTTTTCCTTCATGAATCCTTGGGGACTATCCTTCCTCCGACGTTATCTCCAGCAAATGAACAGGGAGCCAAAAATAAACGAAGAAGCAAGATTGCATGGCATAAATGCACAAGCATGCACGCGAGACCTCAAATTCCCAAAAATAACCTTACAACCACTTTACATTCATGATACAAAAAAGAAAAAGATAAATAAATAAATTGTTGCTTTAAGGGTGCCGCGATAAACACAGTGTGCGCTTGTGCTTCCAAACGCCATAAAAACGTTGAGCAATTGGATGAAACGTCCGGGAACGTTTAACAGAAGGAAAATTGAGAAATTACGGCTCTCGAACGTTTAAGGGAGAGAGAGACTTTATGGCCGGCAGTTGCAAGGCCAAATTCATGGTAGTCGGTCATTCCGCCACCCCCTGTGTGTATTAGGTCATTGTGTAAGCGGGCAGTAGTGTATGATTGAAGCTTGCTTCCCCATCTGTGTGAGTTGATGTATTTACCGTAATGAAATGGGAAATGTATGTATGTATGTAAGTGTGTGTATATATATATATATATATATATATATATATATATATATATATGTATGTATATATATATATATATATATATATATATAAATATATTTACATGTTAATATATATATATATATATACACACTAAATATATTTATATATATATATATATATATATATATATATATATATATATATATATATATATATTTAGATATATAATATATATATGTGATTATATATATTTATAATCATAAATAAATTTCTGACTCCCATCAGGATCAACCTAGGTCTTTCAGTTGAAAGACAAGGGCGCTGCCAACTGAACCACACAAGTGGTTCAGTTGGTAGCGCCTTCTGCCTACCAGTTGAAAGATCTGGGTTCGATCCCTATTCGAGTCAGAAATTCATTTATGTTTCACACGCGATTGTGTGTTGATTACTTCTAACACACACACACACACACACACACACACACACACACACATATATATATATATATATATATATATATATATATATATATATATATATATATATATATATATATATATATATAATATATATATATATAAATTTAATGTAAAGCATCACATTAGCATCATGTTGATTACTGCTACACACTTTATGCCTAGCTCATGAATATCTCTCGGTACTTTCATCCTTCATGAAAGCCAAGGGTCCCATAATGTAATTTATTTTTGTTATGAATATACACTTACTCAAACACTCACACACGCACACACACACACACACATCAAACCATAATGATTCTACCTGACCTCATCTCCGATAAACTACTGTGACCCGGAGATGAAACGCACTCAGGGAGGAAGAATTAGCGCAGCAGGGATGTGTAGGCCTATTAGCCCAGTCATTAGCAGTTTTAACAGGCCTCATTCGACAACGCTCAAAGGAAAATTACATGCAAATGGTGCTTGTGTCATCCTGCCCCCCACCCCCAACACACATACACTCTTCTACCCACCCAGGTAGCAGCAGAGTGTAGGTGTCACGAAGTTAAGTAACGACCCGCACTTTTCATTGTGTCCAGTTGAGCTCTCTCTCTCTCTCTCTCTCTCTCTCTCTCTCTCTCTCTCTCTCTCTCTCTCTTCTCTCTGTCTTAACATCTTCAATTCTCTCTCTCTCTCTCTCTCTCTCTCTCTCTAACGTCTTCAATCTCTCTCTCTCGTCACTTAATATCTTCCCCTCTCTCTCTCTCTCTCTCTCTCTCTCTCTCTCTCTCTCTCTCTCTCACATAAATTTATGGGGCCACTTTGTCGCAAGTGCCGAATTTTTCGCTCTCTCTCTCTCTCTCTCTCTCTCTCTCTCTCTCTCTCTCTCTCTCTCTCTCGTTAGTTTACGGAGGCACTTTATCGCGAGTCTCTCTCTCTCTCTCTCGTTAGTTTACGGAAGCACTTTATCGCGAGAGTCTCTCTCTCTCTCTCTCTCTCTCTTCTCTCTCTCTCTCTCTCTCTCTCGTTAGTTGTCGCGAGAGTCGACCTCTCACCGCCATCTGCGTTCGAAACTTGTCTCGGGAAAGGCGGCGAACTGAACAAGCACGTACGTTCATGAGCTCCGCCAGAACTCCAGCGATAAACTTGCCACTCCCGTGCTGACTTCATGAACGTGCCCAG
>NC_089746.1:16014694-16022194 GCF_040412425.1 Macrobrachium rosenbergii
AGCCACCTCAATAATTGATATTTTAAGCAGCTTGTTGAACTGAAATGAATTGAATATGGAATTTAGGCCAAAGGCCAATCACTGAGACCAATGGGGTCACTCAGGGCTTAAACGAAAATTGACAGTAAAAGGTTTGCAAGGAGTAACAGGAGAGTTGCACTAGGAATCAATTGTTAGGAGAGGGTGGAAAGTAAGACGGAAGAAAGAGAGTATGAACGGAGATACAGTAAAAGGAAAGAAAGGGGTTGCAGCTAGGGGCCGAAGGATCGCTGCAAAGAACCTTAAGTAATGCCTACAGCGCATCGCATGAGGTGCACTGATGGCACTAGCCCCTACGGGGTTAAGGAGCTTGTGCAAGGTTTAATCGTTACTCTTTTTGATAGTTTGACCATTTAGTCCTACTTGTAAGTGATGTTGTGAAGTGTTTAGGATTTTCTTGTACATATGCGTTTATGATACAAGCTCACTATTGTACAGGAATTATACGGTAGATAATTTGGCAGGTCATTAGTAGTCTAGTGTTGTGATTGGATAATTATGGGCGAGCATTGTGTATCGATAATTTACCTTCTTTATGATAGATTTTCATAATTTTTCTAGTCTTTTCTACGTGCACTTGCATCATTTTATTATTGTTTTATTATCGAACAATTTTCTGGTTATTTTTGGCCCTGCTAATATTCATTTTTTAATCAGTTTAGTTAGCATTTTTCATCAATTTCTTTCATTATTTCTTTTCGTTCTTACATTATTTGGTTATAATACCTTCAGTGTTGTCCATAGCCAGCTAAAGTGTCTGTCATCTGCGAAAAAGCTTTCAGTGGTTTCCCCTTTATGTTAATGAGCATTAAACCCCACCTTTGAATATTCATCAGCTGTCTCCTTTCCACACTTAATTGTTGCTTCTCCTTCCGTTCTTTCGTTTTTCATAAGAATAATCGAGGAAAGTGTTGTTTTTTTACGTAATAAATAACAGGTTTTTTCTTTTTTCTCAGGAAGCTTCGTTCTTTAGTTTCTTTTTAAGAATAGTCGAGAAAAGTGTTTTTATTTACGTAATAAATAACGGTTTTCTATTTTTTTCTGGAAGTTTCTTTCTTTGGCATTTTTTAAAGAATAATCGAGAAAAATTTTTTTTACGTATAATCACGGCTTTATATTTTTTCTCAGGAAGCTTCCTTCTTTGGCATTCTTTTAACAATAGCCGAGAACAGTGTTTTTTTACGTAATAAAAAATGGTTTTTAATTTTATTTTCTGGAAGCTTTGTTCTTTCGTTTTTCTTAAGAATAGCCGAGAAAAGTGTTGTTTTTTTACATATTAAATAACGGGTTTTCTATTTTTTTCAGGAAGCTTCGCTCTTTAGCTTTTCTTTTAGAATAGGCGAGAAAGTGTTTTTGTTTTGGACGTAATAATTACAGTTTTCCCAATTTTTTTTTTAGAACTCGCGCGGATCGCAGACGGCGGAACTACGTCAGCTGAAGTAATTTGGTGAGTACTCTGTACCTTATTGATAATTTGCAAATTTTTATCATCACACTTGCTGGTTTTAAAGGAATGTTCACTCTCTATTGGTATTTCCGGGTAGGGGAAGAGTATCCCATTACAGAAAACGTAAAGGTTATAAACACTTAGATAAAGATGCGATCAGTTAGGATATATCAACCTTTCATTCGTTAGGCCGAAAATGACTATTAAAAATATTGTTTCATCTCCTAACATTTGTACCTCCCCTTCTTTTATTGCATTGTATTGTAGAACCGAATAGAATAGAATATAGAATTTAGGCCAAAGGCCAAGCGCTGGGACCTGTCAGGGCATTCAGCGCTGAAACGGAAATTAACAGCAGAAAGGTTTGAAAGGTGTAACAGGAGGAAAGCCTCGCAGTTGCATTATGGAGCACTTGATAAGAGAGGGTGGGAAGTAAGATGGAAGAAAAAGAAAATAAACGAAGTTACAGTAAAAAGGAGTGAAAGGGGTATTATAATGTAGTCGCCAGAAGACACAACGGGGTTTTAATTTATTATTAGGCTGCTCTTAATTACATTACATACATTTCTTGCATTACGCGCTGGTCCACTTTGCAGTATAGGACATTAATAGTGCGTATTTATTTATCTTGTTCATTTAATAGTTTTCTTAAATAACTTTCTCCTATGTCGTAACTGTTTTAGAATATACGAGTACATCTTAATTTTTCCTAAAATGTTTTTGAGTTTCCACGTTATTTACTTTTAGTCTGAGTCTTAACGTTATTTACTTTTAGTGTGAGCTTTAACGTTATTTACTTTTACTTTGAGTCTTAACGTTATTTACTTTTAGTGTGAGTTTTAACGTTACTTACATTTAGTGTGAGTTTTAACGTTATTTACTTCTAGTTTGAGTTTTAATGTTATATGCTTTTAGTTTGATTTTAGTTTGAGTTTTAGCATTTAATTTTAGTTTGAGTTTTAGCGTTATTTACTTTAGTTTGAGTTATAGCGTTATTTACTTTTAGTTTGAGTTTTAACGTTATGTACTTTTAGTCTGAGTCTTAACGTTATTTACATTTAGTTTGAGTATTAACGTTATTTACTTTTAGTGTGAGTTTTAACGTTATTTACTTTTATTTTGAGTTTTCACGTTATTAATTTTTAGTTTGAGTTTTTACGTTATTTGCTTTTAGTTTGAGTTTTAACGTTATTTACTTTTAGTTTGAATTTTAACGTTACTGACTTTTAATTTGAGTTTTAACATTATTTGCTTTTAGTCTGAGTTTTAAGATTGACGCACGAGAGTTAGAAAAACACTCCGAAGATATGAAGATTCCTGCCAAAACTTATTGATGGCACTAAAACAATTGCTTCTAACAAAAATTGTCAAAGAGAAAAAGTATGCCTTAAAAGTGTGTGTGTATATATATATATATATATATATATATATATATATATATATATATATATATATATATATATATATATATATATATATATATATATATATATATATATGTCTATGTGTATGTATATAGAATCTATATCTGTATTTATATATATATATATGTATTTATATATATACAGTATATATATATATATATATATATATATATATATATATATATATATATATATATATATAAATATAATATATTTCCACTGTCATTGTGTACCAAAAATACAATGAAAAACTATTAGTTCCCTTATTTCTCCGCTTGATTGTAGCTATGTAGAACCGCACACACACACACACATCCACACACACGCGCGTGCAATATAATACAGCTGCATATATTACATAACCTGTAATATGCATCCTCCCGTATTATGATTTACAAGTGCAAGCGTATCATGGCGGGAATGGACGCAGATGTTTCTAAAGGGTCTCTAGAGAACCATTAGTTGAATATTAATTGAAATATTATCGGGAACAGTTTACTGATGATTTGAGAGGTCTCTGGTGGACGGTACAACTCTGAAATCGCAATAATGGCGATAATAGTAATGACGGCTAATATCATGGTGATGCGTTGATGATGATGATGGTGATGACGGCATTATTCCTTATGTCGTCATAGAAGTTTGTTCAGCTATATGTATATATATTATATATATATAATTATATACATATATATATATGTTGTATATAAATATTTGTATTTATTTATTTATTTAGTATTCGTTGTTATTTTACTGAATGATGAGAGTGTGAAAGGAAAAATAAGATAAAAAAGTTAATTAGTTAGTCAGTTATGGGAGGACGGCCAAAACTTTTCATGATGAACTAAAAGCGGTTTTTCTGCTTGTACGTTTAAATTTCACTTTGAGCCTTTGTTGCGTATCAAAGGGGCGATCGCCGTAGGGGTTAGTGCCGTCAGTGCACCTCGTGCGGTGCATTGTAAGCATTACTTAAGGTGCAGCGTGCCTTCGGCCCCTAGCTGCAACCCATTTCGTTCCTTTTACTGTACCTCCTTTCATATTGTTTTTCTTCCCTCTTACTTTCCAACTGCGAGGTTTTCCTCCTGTTGCCTCTGAAACTTGTACTGTCAATTTCCGTTTCAGCGCCGAATGACCTCATTGGTCCCAGTGCTTGGCCTTTGGCTTAAATTCTATATTCAGTTCAATTCAGTTAACATTTCAGCTCGTATATTAATAATTGTGAGCCAGATTTTGAAAGCCATCAGTAACCTAGTTTTTACTTTCTGTAAAAGAAAACTATGGTGCCGGCTTTGTCTGTCCGTCCGCACTTTATTCTGTCCGCACTTTTTTTCGGTCCGCCCTCAGATCTCAAAACTTACCGAGGCTAGAGGGGTGTAACTTAGTATGATGATCATCCACCCTCCAGTCATCAAACATACCAAATTGCAGCCATCTGGCCTTATTAGTTTTTATTTTATTTAGGGTTAAAGTAAGCCATAATCGTGCATCTGGCAACTATATAGGCCAGGCCACCACCGGGCTGTGGCTAAAGTTTCATGGGCCGCGGCTTATACAGCATTATATCGAGACCACCGAAAGATAGATCTATTTTCGGTGGCCGTGAATATACGCTGTACAAAAAACTCGATTACGCCGAAGAAACTTCGGCGCATTTTTGACGTTTATTTTCACTCTAGAAATACCATAAATTTATCGTTAAAATGATTCTCTTTTTGTTGCAGACACTGCGTTAGACATTTTTAACCCTAAAGCACATGATACGTATTTGGTTCCACAGTCCTCTGAATAATTCGGGAGAATTACGAACTTGAGAGTTAACCAGTCCTATCAGCCATTCTCCCAATTTAACTTGGAATGATGGAACATTTCACCTTCTTCTGTGATCTGCCGATCTTTACATTAATTATTGTAGATGTGAAAATTAGTCTCTATATAGTCAGCATTTTAAAAGTAGCTGTATTGAGACATTATTATTATTATTATTATTATTATTATTATTATTATTATTATTATTATTATTATTATTATTATTTATAGGGGGGGGGTCTTGATCGGTGCTGAATTATGATTGGCTGCCCGGGGCATGTACCCTCGGGCGGAGCCTTCTCATCCAAGTCGAAGTTAGGTTTTCGTCTTGCGTGCGAGCGGCGTTGTAGTGCTGAGGATGAAGAGAAGAATTTCGATCCTCGGATGCCGAATTTTGATTTGCTCGTACGCTATGGGGATTGCTTTATTATTATTATTATTATTATTATTATTATTATTATTATTATTATTATTATCAAATTTGTTTTCCCGAAAATAATGGTACGAAAAGTAGCTGAATAAGATATATCACTGTTACCAACGTCATTATTATTATTATTATTATTATTATTATTATTATTATTATTATTATTATTATTATTATTATTATTATTAAATTTGTTACCTTGCAAATAACAGTACGAAAAATAGCTGAGTACGATGCATCACTGTTACCAACGTCATCATCATCATCATCATCCTCATTATTATTATTATTATTATTATTATTATTATTATTATTATTATTATTATTATTATTATTATTTGCTATAGTTTACTAAACATAATAGCCTGCCTCTTAAATGCTCCTTTTCTTTCATATCACTGCGTTAAATCGTAGACATGTTCCCTCCGAGACATTTTAGTTATGAAACCAGTTCCCTACACACTCAGTTGTTTCGGAACAACAACAACAGCAGCAGAATATTGTTTCCACGATGTTCCGCTTCAATTTAAACTTTGAAGTCACTTCGTTCATTTAGACCATACTCGTGGTTAAACGGGATCATTACTCAATTATAAAGCAACCACAATAATTATTTTACTTGGTTTCCGTTAACGTGAGATATATTCCAGGGAATTTGGGTAGAGGCCAGAGAGAGAGAGAGAGAGAGAGAGAGAGAGAGAGAGAGAGAGAGAGAGAGAGAATGTTAAGTGACAAGACAAGAGAGAAAGAAAGAGAGATAGGAAGAACTGAGAGATGATAAGTGACAAGACAGATGATACGTGGCAAGAAGTAGAGAGAGAGAGAGAATGTTAAGTGACAAGACAAGAGAGAAAGAAAGAGAGATAGGAAGAACTGAGAGATGATACGTGGCAAGGAAGTAGAGAGAGAGAGAGATGTTAAGTGACAAGGCAAGAGAGAAAGAAAGAGAGATAGGAAGAACTGAGAGATGATACGTGGCAAGGAAGTAGAGAGAGAGAGAGAGAGAGAGAGAGAGAGAGAGAGAGAGAGAGAGAGTACTTAAGAATAAGAAATTACCATCAGTTCTTAGCATTTTGTTTTTAAATTCTTTTGTGCAAGAAGTGTGCATGAAATGTGAACGCACCCCACTTTTGAAAGGACGATTGGGGAAAGATGAACTTGTTGATTTGTACCATCTAATCCACATGATAGAAAAAATAAATTCAACAAATTACAATCTTTTCTGACACCCTGTCCAGCGTAAGGAAGAAGGAAGAAAGGAAGGAATATAGAATTTGGCCCAAGGCCAATAGCTGGGAACTGTGAGGTCATTATAGTCGAAAGGTTTGAAGGTGCAACAGGAGGAAAGCCTCGCAGCTGCACTATGAAACAATTGTTAGGAGAGGGTGGAGAGTAAGATGTTAAACAGAGAGTATGAACAGAGGTACAGTAAAAGGAATGATAGGGGTTGCAGCTAGAGGCCGAAGGGACGCTGCAAAGAACCTTAAGTAATGCCTACAGTGCACCACATGAGGTGCACTCACGTCACTAACCCCTTACGGGGTGTCTAGCGCAAGAACCATTTTCTGTTCCATACTGAAAAGCGAATCTGAAATTCTTTTCTGAAACATTTTAAAATGAAAAACGAATTGAGTCTTTTCGAAGTTGTAAAATGACAGAAGAACTTCTGCTTCAGAAAGCAGCGGTCCGTGTGCTTTTGAAAAAAGAAAGAAAGAACAGAAAGTTAAGATTTTCGAATATCCGATAAGGTTTGAGAACTGCTGGCTGAATGTTAGCTGTTTAAATTATGCTTACGAGGCTTGTGTTCTGTGTCTCTATCTTTTAATTGGAGATTAGCGTAGCGAGAATACTGTGTGAGGTATTTTGTTACGTAATTCTTTTTATTTATGGAGAACCCTTTTGTATAAGTGGGTTCATTTAACTCGAGATTAACAAGAACTCTGTGTGAGTTTTTTTTTATGTAATTGTTTTTTTTAATGGATAACTCTTATAAAAGTGTGTTATATTAACTCGAGGTTGACAAGAATACTGTGTGAGGTTTTTTGGTTACCTAATTAATGTTATTTATCAAAAAACCTTTTTATAAAGTTTTTTTACTCGATTAACATTGTTACGTAATTTTTTTCTTATGAAGAACCCTCGATATTAATAAGAATAGTGTGAGTTTTTTTGGCTACGTAATCCTTTTTAATATTGAGAACCCTTTAATAAAAGTGGATTCTTTTAACTCGACATTAACAAGAATACTGTGTTCACGTAGGCGGTGTAATTATTTTTTATTTATGAAGAACCCTTATATGAAATTGGTTTTGTTTTTCTGTGAAGTACAAGACAGTAATTATGCAAGACATTAATGT
>NC_089746.1:16024694-16039694 GCF_040412425.1 Macrobrachium rosenbergii
AAATTATATATTTTTTTTATCTGCAAGAGAGTAATTTTCTTAATATTTATTTGTTGCTTTTACCAGTACCCGTACCAAGATATTTATTTACATTCCTCTCCCTGGAAGAAACAACAGCTTGTGAAGTAAACTTCTTTGCTTGACATTTTTAATCAAAATTTTTTCTCAAATAATCCTTTTTAAAAGTTACAAATCTTCCTTTACGACAATTATCCCCTTTAGTAAGCGCATAAACTGCTACTAATATCTCACTAGGTGGTGCACTGTAGGAATTACTAAAGGTTCTTTGCAGCGTCCATTCGGTTCCAAGCTGCAACCTCTTTCATTCCTTTTACTGTACTTCCGTTCATATTCTCTTTCTACTATCTGACTTTCCACCCTCTCTAACAATTGTTACACCTTTAAATCCTCTTTACGCATCAGTTTCCATTTCGGTGCTGAATGACCTCATAGGTCCCAACGCTTGGCCATAGGCCTAAATTCTATATTCCACTTCCAATTCCAGTATCTCACTGGAAAACCATCTCATTGGAGAATTAATTTCCGCTGAAGATGATTAAGATAATGAAATTGAATTTAGTTAGGGAGAAAAGCACCATCAGTTTTCATCAGGCTATTAACTAAATTGAATTATTAACTAAATTGAATTAATTATATATTCAGGGTAGCTAAGTAGTACCTTTATACTTCCAGTGAATGCGAGTCGTGGTAGTATTATTAACAGAACAGAATAGAATGTAGAATTTAGGCAAAAGGCCAAGCACTGGGATCTTTGAGGTCATTCAGCGCTGGAAGGGAAAGTGATAGTAAAAGGGTTTGAAAGGTGCAACAGAAGGAAGACGTCGCAGTTGCACCATTCATGAGTAGTTAGGAGAGGGAGGAAAGTAAGATGGAAGAAAGAGATTATGAACGGAGGTACAGTAAAAGGAACGAAAGGAGTTGCTGTTAGGGGCCTAAGGAAGGGACGCTGCAAAAAAAACCTCAAGTAATGCGTGCAGTGCACCGCATGAGGTGCACTGACGACACTAATCTCCCCTCCTACGGGGAGTATTATTAATGCGGAAAGCCTTGGGAGGAGGGGCGATTCCTCTCCATAGCTGTGCCAAGGTAAAAATCAATTGACTCACGTTCTGTCTCAATTCTGGAGAATTGCCAGCGCATTTTGTGTTGGCAAGGATGGCACAGTTGCAGCCGTCGGGTACGTGATTCGCTTTCTTTCCTTTTTATCTCTCTCTCTCTCTCTCTCTCTCTCTCTCTCTCTCTCTCTCTCTTTTCTAAGATGTTATTTGTCCGTCTCGACCTCTTCTCTAATTTAGATATATATGTTTTCACTAGTTATACATATGTACACATAATTATATATATATGTACATGTACATATATATTATATATGTATGTATTTATATAAATTTCTGAACCGCGTGGTTCAGTTGGTAGCTCGCCTTTCAGTTGAAAGACATGTGTTCGATTCCAATGTGAGTCAGAAATTTATATCTGTTCCACACGTGATTGTGTGTTGACTGTTTCATGTATATATATGTATGTATATGTGTCTGTATACACATACACACACACACACACATATATATATATATATATATATATATATATATATATATATATATATTATATATATATATTATATATATTATATATATATACATATATATATATATATATATATATATTATATATATATATATATATATTATTTATATATATATATATATATTGTATATATATATTTATATATATATATATATATATATATATATATTATATATATATATATATATACATATATATATATATATATATATATATATATATATATATATATATATATATATATATATATATATATATATATATATATATATATATATATATATATATACACTAAGGCCAAGAGCGCCAGGAAAAAAAATATTGGCAGATAAAATGGACCAATAGAGAAATTCTCTATTCATCAAAATTTTCTCACGAAATATATAACATCACTGTACAATCCACACATCCATTTAAAACGCTCCCACTCCTTATAGCCGTAAAGTTGAATAAACTCTATAAATAAATACACTACATGCATTTATATATAACCAAACACCCAAAACTTCAACAGCGGAACTACCAAAATATTTAAAAGAAAACCGAAGACTTTCCAGGTAAACAGCATCCATTACAACCTTCGCTTTTCCCAATATCGGTGTATTTCTGCCGGGGCCTCACAGGTGGCGCTGAAGAGCGGCGTCGATCTTCGAACAAACGATGCATATAGACCTACCCGAGGACCCTGTATACATACCGAGGCACGGAAATTCGGGCGCGCATGTGTGACAATTTCGAGAGAATGATGCCTATGTAAGAGCGTAGCCGTCACGATATACAGAAGGAAGGAAGGAAGGAAGGAAGGAAGGAAGGAAGGAAGGAAGGAAGGAAGGAATATAGAATTTTAGCCGAAGGCCAAGCTGCTGGGACCTATGAGGTCATTTAGCCCTGAAAGGGAAATTTAGAGTAGAAAGGTTTGAAAGGTGTAACAGGAGGAAAACCCCTCAGTTGTACTTTGAAACAATTGTTAGGAGAGGGTGGAAAGTTAGATGGAAGAAAGAGCATGTGAACGGAGGTACAGTAAAAGGAATGAAAGGGGTTGCAGCTAGGGGCCTAAGGCTGAGTCGCTGCAAAGAACCTTAAGCGATGCCTACAGTACACTGCATGAGGTGTGCTGACGGCACTATCCCCCCTATGGGGACGATGTACGAAGGTTGTTTAATGAACAAAGTACCTCGATATTTGGTGACCTTTTCATAGATAGTTGAGAGGTAACAAATGAATGGGGGTTATTTAGGTTTTAGATATAGTTTTCTTAGACCTATGTGGCTATGGTCCGTGATTATGGTAATTATACAAATTATATAGTTTGCTGCATAATTATACAAATTATATATATATATATATATATATATATATATATATATATATATATATATATATATATATATATATATACACATATTAATCGTATACGTATGATAAATTTTTGCGAAGAGACAGTGGACAAGAGGGTAAGCGAATCGGCGTTATGAGAGAGAGAGAGAGAGAGAGAGAGAGAGAGAGAGAGAGAGAGAGAGAGAGAGAGAGAGAAAAGAAACCATTGACATAATGAACACTGAATAATTAGTACATCAAAAAAGGCCCCGTAAGGGGATAGTGCCGTCTGTGCACCCCACTCGGTGCACTATAGGCTACGCATCACTTAAGGTTCTCTTTAGAGTCCCTTCGACCCCTACCTGTGACCCCTTTCATACCTTTTACTGTACATCCTTTCATATTCTCTTCCATCTTATTTTCCACCCCTCTTCTAACAATTGTTTCATAGTGCAACTGCGAGGTTTTCCTCCTGTCACACCTTTCAGACCTCTTTACTTTCAATTTCCCTTCCAGGGCTGAATGGCCTCATAGCTCCCAGCGCTTGTCCTTTGGCCTAAATTTTATATTCCATTCCATATATCAAAACGTCAAAATTAACACGAGCGCTAAACGTTCGCACTTGAGTAGGCTACTGATATTGTAGCTTATTTATTTTTAGATTTATTAGTATCAGTAGAGGGACGGTCATGGAATGTAGTGAGTTTGATAACTGGGCAGTTTTGGGAAAGTGGTGTTTGCTATAAAGATTCGTTCGATTGTCAAGAAACAGTTATATTTGCATAAGAGAAATGTTTTTAACAAAAGGCAGATCAGGGGACAAAAATAAAATTGACCACTACATGGGACATGCCCCATTCGACGTACAAATGAAATTTTTTTTTTTTATATTTTATTATCACAAAATAATACAATTGGAAAATGAAAGAAATTTGTCAGAGAAGTGCAAGGAGCTGTAGACAGGTTCAGTAATCAGAAGAAAAGTCAGCTCAGCTTTCGTGAGGGTCATGAGAAGCAGAAAATTGTCCCCGGGGGAACGAGGTCTCGGGAATTGTACTGAGAGGAAAAGAAGGATTGTTGTTGATGAGGTGACGAGGGATGTTTTGGCAAATGGCAACTGCAAGGTTTATAAAATGTAGTGTATTTCAACTGCGTTTAGCAACTGAGGAACGAGAGACGTGGTTCGTTGTGAAGGTAATCTTTATATGCTTATAAGTATACATGTTGAAGATATTATAATATATATATATATATATATATATATATATATATATATATATATATATATATATGTGTGTGTGTGTGTGTGTGTGTGTGTATATATATACTGTATATATATGTATATATATACATAGGTAGGTGTATGAAAGTTTACTTGCACTTGTAATAATATACAGAGACGGAGCTGTATGCATATAGAATGAATTAACTGCTGCCGATCCTTATTTGTAGGTATTTGGAACATGGGATCACCCTTTATAAGGAGTTAAAGAGCTTTTGTGTGTTTGTACGTGTATTTGTATGATTATGTATGAAAGCCAGCACTATGCATATTTCTTTGGAATTTATGAGAAAGATAATAAAAGCAAAGATCGGTTATTCCCAGGAAAAAAGAAACGACCATCAGAATACGTTAATGCTACAAATGCTACTCTTGATTATAATTCCAGCCCCGGAAAAACTATTAATGACAAAAATATTTTGTTTGGCGGACGTGCTGGAAGAGATTATCGCGCAGAGCAGCAGCAGGCGCGCTGCAGTTTCGAATTTCGAGCTGAATATTTAAGTTACATCAAAAATTCATAGCGTATTTCCCACCCCTGACATGAATAGGTGAATTCGGGAAGCCATTTTGAGCACGTTCTGGCAGTCATTGTTTATCCGCCGCAGAATTTATCAGCTCGGCATTATCGAGAAAAAAAAAAAAATGCTCATTTCGCCACGCCAAATGTCACCGAAGGCATTTCCAAAAACGTCCCGTTGGAAACTTTCCTTATAAAAAAAAAAAACTTACCAATGTTGAATTTTTTTGGAGCAAAAAAATTACGAATGTAGAATTTTTTTGGGCCGCAAAAAAAAAAGAAAAAAAAAATTCCAGCTATTTGCTTACCTTTTATCTTTCTGGAATGTTTACCAGAAGAGGTCCGGAATTACCGTTGTTTAGTGTCAATATTTCTCAGGGTAATGTAACCCGCCGCTGGCTAGGAACTGGCTCTCTCTCTCTCTCTCTCTCTCTCCTTTGCATTTGCATGCTGCAGGAATGTATGGCATTGACGCCGATGATAAGAGGCAGCGATTTATATCGCCTCTCCACAGAATGAAGTTTATTCGTGAATGTCTTCTCTTCTCCGTAGGGGAGTAGTGCCACCAGTGCACCTCATGTGGTGCACTGTAGGCATTACTTAAGGTTCTTTGCAGCGTCCCTTCCTTAGACCCCTAGCAGCAACCCGTTTCATTCCTTTTACTGGACCTCCGTTCACATTCTCTTTCTTCCATCTTCCTTTCCAACCTCTCATTACAATTGATTCAGAGTGCAACTGCGAGATTTTCCTCCTGTTACGCCTTTCAAACTTCCTTTACTCTCAGTTTTCCTTTCAGCGCTGAATGACCTCACAGGTCCCAGCGCTTGGGCTTTGGCCTATTCTCTCGTGAATGTCTATATTCTTTTTGGTTATGATTACTTTCAGTGCTCATGCTTGTGAATGCCTTTGGATATAACCATACTTATGTATTTTTTTGTTAGATATTTCTGCTTCCATTTTATACTCGAAGCAGGCAATTTGGTCTAAATTTCTTTTTGCTTCAATGTAACTAAGTAAATACATAATAATGAATCCTATGATAAAAGCGATAGCTCATAAATTGGTTAGGCTCCAGAACAGGAGCAGCAAGTGATTGTTTGATTTATTTGTTTATGTAGTCTGGCGTAGAGACGATTATCGTACCCGACACGAAACTTGTTCATTTCTTCACTGGCACTGAGATAGAAATATTCTCCGCTGCTTCGTTACACAAACTAGAGGCTCTGAGATTTGGAATGTGGAATGACATCAAGTAAAAATAAATAAATTAATAAATAAATATATGAATAAATAAAGAAAAGTCTCGCTCATTGAAATCGCTGGTTGAGATAAATTTAATTTTTCTGACTCTTTTTGCTCTCGTCCTATATGGCCGTATAAGTGATTTTAGTTATAACTCTACATATGTTAGGTTGGACGGGGGGGGCGGGGCGAGGGGGATGGTGTTGAAAATATAGCTATAAATGTGAGATGAATGAGATAGTGTATAGATGTACTACTCTAAAATAAGCGTATATGACGAGCATATCAAATTCAAAGATAAGGTCACAGAATTAGAAGTTAGTGTTTGTGGGCATAGTAGAGTAGAAAGATAGAATAAAACCAGTAAGCGTTGGAATGATGAAATTAGAAAGAGCTCACGAAGGGAAAAATTGATAGATTTTAAAGTCCATTTGTAGGACAAAAGAGATGGTCATATAGTGAGGTACAGAGTGATGCATGCATAAGATTGTAAATCCCGGGTAGATTAACGAGAAAAATGGGTCTTAGAATCAAGATGCAAATGGAGGGATTCTGTCTGATGAAAATGCAGTCCTGCGTCGATGGAGAGAATATTTCGGAGAGCTCCTGAATATGGAGAATAGAAGAGAGACGGGTCTGATTGATGGAAGAAAGGAAATGGTTAGCGTGGAATAGAAATTGATTGCTGGGGAGACTTGAGGAGAACAATGAAAAGGGTGATGAATAGAAGTTGATGGGACTGAAAACGAGATGCTGTGACGCCGGATTGAATAAGTGATGGACGGGCTGACTAGTTGTGTAAGGTTGAGAGGAATAAGTATTCTTTTGTATGTGAGAATATATAGACGGGGGAGTGACTGGTTTTGTGTGAAAGTTGGGCTATTTGACATCCTTATGGGCAGAGTTATACAAGAAGTCAGATGATGATGGGTGAGAAATAAATTTGTAAGTTGGTAATAAGTAAAGGGATTTTAAATGGAGTGTGTAGTGGCTGATATACATAGTATATATACATATACTATATCTATGTATATATCTACATATAAATGTATATATACACATAGATATACATACACACATATATATAAACTGTATGTATATTGCATTTCATTCTTTCACATCAAGCGGCATTCCTCACTCGCCTTCATCACGAAATGAGCGCAATATGAGGAGCAAACTGAAGTTACACCAGGTGCAGGAAACCCACTTTTTTTTAAAGCCCGATTCTCATGAGGGACGTGTGAGTAATAGAGAAGCCTTTTCTCCACAAAAATAAAATGGAGAGAGAGAGAGAGAGAGAGAGAGAGAGAGAGAGAGAGAGAGAGAGAGAGAGAGAGAGAGAGCATTTCTTAATAGACACACGTGAAATACTGATTCAGTCCGGGATAAAAATGTTTGGTTGTATTTTTCAAACTCCTTCATTTTCGTACTAATGCCATTCTTCATTACCTCGCTAAGGAGACGAGGAGGAGGAGGAGGAGGAGGAGGAGAAGGAGGAGGAGGAGGAGGAGGAGGAGGAAGAAAAATAAAAATAGGAAAGAGAAAAAAGACGAAGAAGGAGAAAAAGAGGAAGAAGAGGTAGAAGAAGGAGGAGGAAAAAGAGCAAGAGGAGGAGGAGGAGGAGGAGGAGGAAAAAGATAAAGAAAGCGAATAAGAAGAAGAAGAAGAAGAAGAATAAAAAAAAATATTTGCTGCTACCAGACGTGTTATGAGTGTTGCTAATGGCGCTGCGTACGATTTTTGTTCCTCCTTCCTCGCGTGTTTCATTGTGCTTGTTTTTTTGTTTCTTTTTTTTTATTCCCCTGCCAGAAAGGATTGTTTCATTGTGCTTGTTTTTTTTTTTTTTTTTTTTATTCCCCTGCCAGAAAGGATTGAACTTAAATTTACGCCTTTGCGAATTGGTATGCCTCCATTCTTGAGTCCGTTTCCATTAGTCTGTCTGTCCTAATATTGTAGGTATTGTTATTTTTTATTTCTATCAAGATTTTATATCTCAACAAGAACTTGTATCTTGTAACGCCAGTTTTGGAAAATCAGGCGGTCAGTAACCGAATTAAGTTTATAAGGCCAAAAGTAATTGTTTTACCGGTTTGTAATACGGACAAACACACACACACACACACACACATATATATATATATATATATATATATATATATATATATATATATATATATATATATATATATATATGTGTGTGTGTGTGTAAATCAAAACGTTAAGCGCTCTAGAGAGAGAGAGAGAGAGAGAGAGAGAGAGAGAGAGAGAGAGAGAGAGAGAACCAAATTAAGCAAATGATCATAGCAAAACAAACGCTGGGTCTAAATAAGATCGCTAAAATTAAAATTCCTTCAATTCATGAAAGTATATAGTAAGCGTATACAAATGAACGAAATCCCCTCTTTGGCAAATGCTATTCCCCCCCCCACCCCCTTCCTTCTCCCCTTCCTCATTTCACCGAGGCTTTCCAGCGCTCCTATAACCTTAGAGCTCTTTTTATTCATTTTTCCCCCGTATTTCCATTAACAATTCATGCAGTCAAAAGAGGTTACGTAAACTTGAAAAGAAGAAGTTAGCGTTTTCTCTGCTTGAAACGCGCCGACGGCGGTGCACATTTAGTGTTAACTGAGGTCCGCTTTCGCTCCATTTTTGCCTGGCTGGCTTTTCCGAGTTGCTTTTTTTTTTTTTTTTTTTTTAACTCCCACAGGCGACCTTTGGCGCAGTTTGTGTCTGGTTACTCTCATGCGGTGCACTGTGGGCGTTATTTAAGGTTCTTTGCAGCGTCCTCTCGGCCCCCAGCTGCAACACCTTTCATTCCTTTTATAGTTCCTCCCTTCGTATTCTCTTTCTTCCATCTTACTTTCCTCCACCCTCTTCTAACAATTGATTCATAGTGTAACCGCGAGGTTTTCCTCCTGTTTCACACTTCAAACATTTTTACTGTCAATTTCCCTTTCAGCCGTGGATGACGTCATCATAGGTCCCAGCTTAGCTTCACATTTGGCCCAAATTCGATATATCCTATTCTGTTCATATTTTGTCAGAAAATTATGACAAGTTCGAGGATAGGTTAGTAAATCATTATAGCTATTATTGTCATTATCAGCAACACACAGCCACCTGCAATATCAGAAAAAATTGATTAAAACGAACGCAGTTTATGTAAATGAGTTTTCAGGGCATCGTCTAGTACTGATACACGAATGTGCTTAAATGCACCATTTTACATAGAATTTGTTTTATGTTAATGTCATTTTTATTTCAAATTCTTTTTTTATACGTTAATTGCTCTTACGAAGTGCAGTCCCAGGTGTGCAACAATTTGTTTAATTTACGATGCACTTACGAGAACGCATGCAATAATGATTCTTTATTTCGTTGTTGAATATATATGTTTTTTTTTTTATTTGTGTCTTTCGCTGTTTATGTACTTGTAAACTTATTGGAAACTAAAAGTCTCAGTTAACTGTTTGTTATTTTTCTTGCTGCATTTTATACTTCGAAAAAAGCAACCTATACATTGATGTTCATATTCTTTGGTGAACACACATTCGAACTCGTTCTGTCTCGTTCTGATACTCCGGATGCGGGTTCGAATCCTGCGCGGAAGTCGGAATTCCTTCATATTTTACCATTTGCATCTGAGGCTTTGAAGTGACTGTTGTGGCTATTATATTTACATACGTATCTGGTAAAAAATGACCGCTAGACTCTCTCTCTCTCTCTCTCTCTCTCTCTCTCTCTCTCTCTCTCTCTCTATATATATATATATATATATATATATATATATATATATATATATATATATATATATATATATATATATCACAAAATCTGGCAGATCCGATGCACACACACAAATTGTAGTCAAGGGCAGGAATACTCTGGAGATTCACACTTCCTTTATTGCTTCCTACGTTTCGTGATTCATAATCACATCATCAGGGAATTCTATGGAAAATGAAATAAATTAATAAAAGTACTGAACGGCTAAAACTGAATTACGTTAAAACATTAGTCACTAAAAATCTATAAAGGCTGTTCAAAATTACATACACAAGAGCACACTTAAATACATACACACAAAGCTTAAAATCAAGTTACACACGGACACATATGGTTACACAAGAGCACATTAAAAATAGCAAAATCACAAAACCCTCCAAATAAATAAAAAAAAGAATAAAAAATTGTCTAATTTTAAGAAAATTCTTTTTTTCTCTCTTTCCAATAATGGAGAAACAAACAAAGACAGTAATATACTTATAAAAAAAAAAGCAGAAGACGCTCACCTTACAATGCAAACGACAGAACCACACTAACAGTAAAAGAAAAATATATACAGAAAAAACAAAACAAAAAGATCAGAGGTACAAATAGTAATGACCTATGGCAAAACAATGGAATTGAGGTAGTTTGCGTGTTTAAATTAATGAGGGAACCCGTAGTTTAATATTTAAAGACTCAAGTATCTGCAGTTTCTGTTGGTTCTGTGCCTGGCCAATAACTTTAAAATCATCATAATTTATCTGTGTTTTGCACTTGGTGGCATGATTTCTTATGGAGGATAGCTCTGGATTGGAGAGTCGGCATCCAGTTCTATAGCTCACCCCCTTATGAGAGTCGGCTCTGACCCTGAGAAGCCGCCTGGTGGATCCAACATATGTTCCCAGACTACATCTGGGACAAGTATATTCATAAACAACACCAGACGACATCAAAGGGCAGAGCCGATCTTTAAACCCGAAGAGTGAGCCGATTGTCTTTGGATTTTTCGGGATGAGTTTGATGTCAATGGCCCCAAAGTACCTCTGAACGATCCTAATGAAATCCCTTCTAAAACTATCATCATGTGAAAATGGGAAAACGGCGTATACGAGTATAGGGAGTTTAGGGACATTAAAGTTTACTGTAGGGCTGAATGATTTGTTCAGTAGTCTGGAAAGAATTCTATAGAATGTTTTGTGCGGAAAGCAATTATTATTAAAGTATTGTTGCAGGAAAAGGATTTCTTCATGAAAAAGGGCCCAATTAGAAGTGAGAGTTAAAGCACGGTGTATGAGAGTGTGGACAGAATTAAGTTTGAAATTAAAAAAGCAGGAGCTATAAAAGTTTGACCCAAGACCCGTAAACGTTCTTTTTCTAAAAACAGTAGTATTGAAACGGTCATTTTCTTTGAAAATCAAAATATCTAAAAAGGCCAGTTTAGAATCCTGTTCCTTCTCCAAGGTAAAAGTGATACTACTATGACAGGCATTGGCAAAATCAAGAAATCGGTCAGAATCGGTTTCATGTTTAAAAAGAGCAAACGTATCATCTACGTATCGAGAGTAAAATAGAGGGCGATAGGCCAAGGGACATTCTTCAAGGATGTGCTCCTCCAGGGAGCACATAAAAATGTTCGCAAAGTTGGTCCTAATGGACTTCCCATGGCCATGCCTTCTATTTGTTTAAACAGTTTCCCATTAAATAAAAAGGCCGTGTCCAGCACTGCTAGTTCTAAGAGCGATTTAAAAAAGGGGCGATTAAAATTACAGTAAACCGAATCAGGATTAGGAAAGAGCTTATCAAGGATAATAGTAATAGTTTCTCTAACGGGAACATTTGTAAATAGTGATTCTTCGTCTAGACTTGTCATAAATAAATCGGAGTCTTGATACAAGATACGGTCTTTGAATTGTTCTGAATTTTTTAAGGTATATTGGTTAGTGGTCAAGGGTTCCAACAGGGGTACAAGGAATTTCGCTAACTTATAGTTTGGGGCATTGTACGAAGCAAGGATAGGGCGAAGAGGAACATTGGTTTTGTGAATTTTGGGAAGGCCATACAGAATGCCGAAAGAGGAGCCAGTAGAAAAGAGATCTTGGTATACCTTCTCATCTATGATTTTCTCATTTTTTAGTGTTCGCAGAAACCTATTGATTTTGTCTTCTACTTTAAAAATTGCTTGGTAATTTGGCAATCCTATTTCTTGAAATTTAGTGCTATCATTAAGAATCACATTCATTTTGTTAATGTACTCGGACTTGTCTAAAATTACAGTTCCCCTCCCCTTATCAGGCCTAGTAATAATCAGATCGTCTCGTTTGGCTAAGGCTTTTAGGGTTACAAGGTCACTCTTCCTAAAAAAGGGGGCCCAGCTGGAAAAACTGGTTCAAAAGAAAGAAAAAGTAAGCCTAGATTTAGATTTCCTACAATACTGTCGAATTAATAATGTTATTCCTAATTTCATTAAATTCAAGGTGTATAAGAAGTCTCTCTATCGTTCACAGTTTTATATTGGTACCACTAAATATTTATTAAACTACGAAATAAGCTGTAAACAGAAAGCCACTGAACGTTTGAACAAGCTATCCAATACCTTCCGTAATGAGGTGCTTGAGTCTTTTTCTATTGTTGATAGGATTATTTTTACCAAACTGTTCAATGACAGCATTCAACATTTTATCAATACTACTCAGAGACGACATAACAAAACGCTTTCCAACCTAGGAATTGTATTACCTAAATTCCATGGGTATCACAAGACAGTATTTAATTTTTCTAAATATGTATTGTCAAAACGTGAGGAGTTCCTTCTGTCTTTTGGATTGGACTTTTGTTTACCCCATTATAAGCCAAACTTTTGCCAATTCTATTTGCCCCTCGAATTCTTGTTCCATAGACTAAAAATCTTAATTTGTGTCACGACCTAAGCAGACTTCAAAATGAGTTGATGTCGTTGTCTCATGGTGCTTTTTCCAGACTCAAAACCCACTGGGCCCCCTTTTTAGGAAGAGTGACCTTGTAACCCTAAAAGCCTTAGCCAAACGAGACGATCTGATTATTACTAGACCTGATAAGGGGAGGGGAACTGTAATTTTAGACAAGTCCGAGTACATTAACAAAATGAATGTGATTCTTAATGATAGCACTAAATTTCAAGAAATAGGATTGCCAAATTACCAAGCAATTTTTAAAGTAGAAGACAAAATCAATAGGTTTCTGCGAACACTAAAAAAAAAAAAAAATAAAAAAAAAAATGAGAAAATCATAGATGAGAAGGTATACCAAGATCTCTTTTCTACTGGCTCCTCTTTCGGCATTCTGTATGGCCTTACCAAAATTCACAAAACCAATGTTCCTCTTTGCCCTATCCTTGCTTCGTACAATGCCCAAACTATAAGTTAGCGAAATTCCTTGTACCCCTGTTGGAACCCTTTGACCACTAACCAATATACCTTAAAAAATTCAGAACAATTCAAAGACCGTATCTTGTATCAAGACTGATTTATTTATGACAAGTCTAGACGAAGAATCACTATTTACAAATGTTCCCGTTAGAGAAACTATTACTATTATCCTTGATAAGCTCTTTCCTAATCCTGATTCGGTTTACTGTAATTTTAATCGCCCCTTTTTAAATCGCTCTTAGAACTAGCAGTGCTGGACACGGCCTTTGTATTTAATGGGAAACTGTTTAAACAAATAGAAGGCATGGCCATGGGAGATCCATTAGGACCAACCTTTGCGAACATTTTTATGTGCTCCCTGGAGGAGCACATCCTTGAAGAATGTCCCTTGGCCTATCGCCCTCTATTTTACTCTCGATACGTAGATGATACGTTTGCTCTTTTTAAACATGAAACCGATTCTGACCGATTTCTTGATTTTGCCAATGCCTGTCATAGTAGCATCACTTTTACCTTGGAGAAGGAACAGGATTCTAAACTGGCCTTTTTAGATATTTTGATTTTCAAAGAAAATGACCGTTTCAATACTACTGTTTTTAGAAAAAGAACGTTTACGGGTCTTGGGTCAAACTTTTATAGCTCCTGCTTTTTTAATCTCAAACTTAATTCTGTCCACACTCTCATACACCGTGCTTTAACTCTCACCTCTAATTGGGCCCTTTTTCATGAAGAAATCCTTTTCCTGCAACAATACTTTAATAATAATTGCTTTCCGCACAAAACATTCTATAGAATTCTTTCCAGACTACTGAACAAATCATTCAGCCCTACAGTAAACTTTAATGTCCCTAAACTCCCTATATACGCCGTTTTCCCATTTTCACATGATGATAGTTTTAGAAGGGATTTCATTAGGATCGTTCAGAGGTACTTTGGGGCCATTGACATCAAAATCATCCCAAAAAATCCATAGACAATCGCCTCACTCTTCAGGTTTAAAGATCGGCTCTGCCCTTTGATGTCGTCTGGTGTTGTTTATGAATATACTTGTCACAGATGTAGTCTGGGAACATATGTTGATCCACCAGGCGGCTTCTCAGGGTCAGAGCCGACTCTCATAAGGGGGTGAGCTATAGAACTGGATGCCGACTCTCCAATCCAGAGCTATCCTCCATAAGAAATCATGCCACCAAGTGCAAAACACAGATAAATTATGATGATTTTAAAGTTATTGGCCAGGCACAGAACCAACAGAAACTGCAGATACTTGAGTCTTTAAATATTAAACTACGGGTTCCCTCATTAAACACGCAAACTACCTCAATTCCATTGTTTTTGCCATAGGTAATTACTATTTGTACCTCTGATCTTTTGTTTTGTTTTTCTGTATATATTTTTCTTTTACTGTTAGTGTGGTTCTGTCGTTTGCATTGTAAGGTGAGCGTCTTCTGCTTTTTTTTTTAATAAGTATATTACTGTCTTTGTTTGTTTCTCCATTATTGGAAAGAGAAAAAATAAAAGAATTTTCTTAAAATTAGACAATTTTTTATTTTTTTTTTTTATTTATTTGGAGGGTTTTGTGATTTTGCTATTTTTAATGTGCTCTTGTGTAACCATATGTGTCCGTGTGTAACTTGATTTTAAACTTTGTGTGTATGTATTTAAGTGTGCTCTTGTGTATGTAATTTTGAACAGCCTTTATAGATTTTTAGTGACTAATGTTTTAACGTAATTCAGTTTTAGCCGTTCAGTACTTTTATTAATTTATTTCATTTTCCATAGAATTCCTGATGATGTGATTATGAATCACGAAACGTAGGAAGCAATAAAGGAAGTGTGAATCTCCAGAGTATTCCTGC
>NC_089746.1:16044694-16054694 GCF_040412425.1 Macrobrachium rosenbergii
AAGGTTAAAGATATCCACAATCGTACTTCTGGCAGCGCTTTAGGCACCAACAACATGGGCCGTGGCTGAGGCCACCACCGGCCAGAAAACTCGATCGCGCCGAAGAAACTTCGGTGCATTTTTTACTTGTTATCCTTCTAAATTGCTGTTTCAGATTCACGTCAAAGTTATTCACATACGCCACGTTTTTAATTCGCTCTTCTCATTGACTGACTGAATCTAGAAAGATAGAAATTTCATACATTCTCTCGTTAGATGAACACCTGCATGTGCGTCGAGGCGTAAGAGCAACATTAACAACGAAAGAAGAATATCTTTTCATGTCCTTTGGAAATTTATTATGCCGCCTACCTGCAGACGAGAAGAATACGATTAGAAGAACAGAGAACACTCTTTATAAGCTTAATGCTGCTGAAGCAGTAATTGTATTATTATTATTATTATTATTATTATTATTATTATTATTATTATTATTATATTTTAAATGTCCAATGAAAAGAAGAGATATGGCTAAGATAGCATGAAAATGGGTGATTCTCGTTGGCTGTACGACTCACACAAGGAATTCTTGATTCTGTTTAATTCAGTTTGGATTATCTAATGCGCATTTAACTTCCAATTCTTCAATCATGCAAAATCTTCAGTTATTGACCTTCAACTGACGACTCTTCGTCGAGGAAATTTTATCCGTGTGTCATATATACCCGGTCGAGGTCACGTTACGTGCTTGCGGTTTCAAGGCCCTCTTCCGCAAGAATAAGTTTTCCGCACTGTGCTTATGCATTTTTTTTTTTGCTTTCTCTGTCATTGATGTGCTTTTGCAAGCAGTGTTGGGCAGAGGAAGCGGAGAGATAATAGACAGAGTAATTTTATATTTTTTGCTTTCTCCTTCATTGATGCTTTTCTCAAGCAGTGTTGGGCAAAGGTAAGAAGATAGATTTAGGGATGTAGTAATTTTATATCTTTTGCTTTCTCCTTCAGTGATTATTTCCGCAAGCAGTGTTGGGCAAAGGTAGGCAGACAGATTTAGAGATACAGTAATTTTTTGTTCTTTTTTTGCTTTTCCTTCGTTGATGTTCTTTTGCAAGCAGCGCTGGCAAAGGTGGACAAGTAGATATATAGGTAGACAGAGAGTTATTTTTTATATATTAATTTTTTATTATTTCTCGTTGCTTGCAACTGTGGGTGCCGAAACAAATGAGTTATACACAGCGATGATTGATCTTTGAATATACCCCGTAGGGGGGCTAGTGCCGTCAGTTCACCTGACGTGGTGCATTGTAGGCATTATTTTAGGTTCTTGCGGCGTCCCTTCGGCCCCTAGCTGCAACCTCTTTCATTCATTTTAACTGTACCTCCGTTCATATTCTCTTCCATCTTACTTTCCTTAACCCTCTCCTAACAATTGTTGCATGGTGCAACTGCAAAAGGATTTCCTCTTGTTATACCTTTCAAACCTTTTTTACTTTTGAATGTCCTTTTCAACGCTGAATGACCTCACTGGTCCCAGCGCTTGGCCTTTGACCTGAATTCTATACTCTATATCATCTTTGAATATATTAGTTTATTGATAAAGAATCATTTGATATTTTTGTTTACGAAAACCAGATTGCTGGTAAAAATCCCTTGCCACCGACTCACCATTTAGCCGCGTCAGATAAATACGAATAATTCTGAAGAATTATGAATAAGCTCCTTAATTCTAACATACTTTTTTTTTATCTGCTTGCAGTAAGCCAGGGAGTTACTCAGCCCCTCGCTGAATGCATGCCTGCACACCAAATGATTTTGGGGGAAATCGCGTTGGAAGCAAATGTATTTGAAAAAGCATTTCCTCAGTCAAGTTAGTGAAAAATTTCGTGAAGTGGGTGAACATATGTAAATCTAAATGCAGTTCGCTCTGGTGGGTATTTTTTTTTTAATGTGGGTCTTTCGTGTTAGGCAATGACTTTAGGTTTTTTTATTTTTATTTTTTTTTCAGAGGGGGAGTTCTATCATGCAGAATTATGCCGACTGATCGAAAATGTCATACCAATTATTTATTAATGGATATTTATTTTAAGTGGTGTACTCTTTCCATTGTCTTGGTAAAATGCGCTAAAAGATGGTGTTGTATGATTATGTTAAAATTAACATGCCAGATTTTGTCATTTTTAATACGCACATACAATATCGTTAGGGTTTCTCTCTCTCTCTCTCTCTCTCTCTCTCTCTCTCTCTCTCTCTCTCTCTCTCTCTCGTTTTTCTTTTCTTTCTTCTACGTGCATATTTTCAGGTTTTCTCTGTAAGAAGACCACATTACAGTATTTAACAGAAGTTCTGTTAGCTTTTAGTTCCTATGCCTTCCTGGTAACAGCTCTTCCTGAGGTTTATTAAGTTTTGAACTAGGATCCACACACACACACACACACTTTATGTAATCAGAAAATTACCAATACTGAATGTCTTTCTCTAGGTACAGTCATCACTGCAACATAATTTTGCTTATTGATTTAAAAAAATTTTCTAAATCCACCAATTCTTCTTGAAGCATTCAGTAGAAATGCCACTTTTGCAGTTAATAATAATAATAATAATAATAATAATAATAATAATAATAATAATAATAATAATAATAATAATAATAATAATAATAATAAAAGACATAATGATTTTGAAAGCATAACACTTTTTGTGACTAGACATCATCCCAAATGACGCAAGGAAAAGTTTTCATTTTCTTTTTATTTTTTGGGAAATAACGGAACTTCCATATAATCATTTCGTCTGCTCCAATAACAAACTACAAAATTCCAAGCGTCCACCTCGGAATGGGCAAAACAACAATAAATAACGCTAAGGACAAACACAACAAACAACGCAGAGGACAAACAACGATAAACAATGCAAACGACAAACAACAACAAACAATGCAAAGAAGAAACAACAACAAACTGCGCAAAAGGACTAGTAACGACAAACAACGAAAAGGACAAACAACAACAAACAATGCAAAGGCCAAACAACAAACAACGTCAAAGGACAAACAACAACAGACAACAAAAAGAAACAACCATAAAGAGTGCAAAGGACAAAGTAACAACAACAAATAACGCATAGATCAAACAACAACAAGTTTAAACAACAACAAACAATGCAGAGGACAAACAACGCAAATGACAATCAGTGCAAATGACAAACAACAACAAACGACACAAAGGATAACCAGTGCAAAGGAAAAAACAACAAACAACGCAAAGGACAAACAACAAACAGGCAACAACAACAAACCATGGGCCCCGGGTCACTGAGCCGTGGCACTGGGACGTAATGCTTGCTATTATGTAACACATTTGAGTGCCAGTAATGTCCTTCTCCCATACCCCTTCCCCCTCTCACTCTTCCCCAGTACCCCCTTCCCCCCCTCCTCCTCCCCTCCCCCGTTCGGCCTCAGTGCCACATATGTATTATACATTGCCGTAGTTAGAGGCATCCTTCCCACTCCCCCTTCCCTTCCATCCGATCTCCTACCACCATCTCCGCCCCTTTCCCCCAACATTTCCCCCACCCCGTCGTCCTTTCGATCTCCCCTTCCCCATCCATCCTACTATCTCCGCTCCCTCCCCAACGTTTGCCCCCTCCTCATCATCCCTTCGATCTCCCCTTCCCCCTTCGATCTCCCCTTCCCCTTCTCCCCACCCATCATACCATCTCCGCCCCCTCCCCTCTGGTCCTTTAGATCTCCCCTACCCCCACCCATCCTATCATCTCTGCCCCCTCCCTAACATTCTCCTCCCCTGTCCATTCGATCTCTCCTACCCCATCCCACTCATCCTACCATTTCTTCTTCCCCATTCCCAACATTCCCCAGCCCCCAACATTCGCTGTCCTTGCATTCTCCACCCTACCCCCACTCATCCAACCATCTCTCCCCCTCTCAACAATCCCTCCCCGTCCATTCGATCTCCCCCACCCCATCACCCAACGTTCCCCCTCGCCTACTCCCTCCATCTTCCCATCCCCTGCCCCCTCCATGCCAGAATATTTAGTGTCTTCCAATTTACGTTTCTCAAATGACGGAAACGACATCAAACGGAGCCCAGACCGAAGCAGTACGGTTCTGGTATGCGACGAGAGAGAGAGAGAGAGAGAGAGAGAGAGAGAGAGAGAGAGAGAGAGAAAGAAAATCGTCATCAAAGCACTAGGGAGCCGTACAGGTTTTTATTTTTGCTTTTTTATTATCAGCATTTAGATTTCAGTCGTGGTTCTCTTTGGAGAGAGAGAGAGAGAGAGAGAGAGAGAGAGAGAGAGAGAGAGAGAGAGAGAGAGAGATCTAGGTTTACACTGGAAAATGATTAAATACACGCTAGAAAATGATAAGTATGATTGTGTACTCAAGAGAGACAAATCTAGGTTCCCGATGGTGAAAATTTAGATTTCATTGTATACTATGAGAGAGAGAGAGAGAGAGAGAGAGAGAGAGAGTTTTAAAACCATTATGCCTCTGTATCTGAATTACTCTCACTCCCAAGAAAATGTTCAGAGACGATTTGCTAGAAGTTAGAAGTTTGCAAATGATATTTTTAACTCGAAAGGGGCTGTATGTTTTGGCTTCATAACAATCCTACCAAACTTTTTTATTCTGTATATTTGCTGAAATTTATGTTTATATATTATACTGTATTTGTTCGTGAATACATAGTACATATAAATCACTATTCTGCCCTAAAATGGAAAACTGCAGTATCCGCAAAATTTTCGAAATTGAGATATGCCACCTATTGTGGTCGCGAAACACAAATTACACAAGTTACTGCAGTTTCAGAATGATTCTTCAATGCTTTCCGCGATTGTTTAGGGGGTCCCACTTGCAGTATCTGCAAAATTAGTGGTAAGGCAAGGGAAAACTGCATATCTACCATTTTTCTCAGTTTTGTATTTTTGCAGATACTGCAGTCTTCCATTTTAGGGCAGTATTGTGGCGTCCAACTGGGATATGTTCTATCACCAACCTTGTTTAATTACATTTAAATAAATGCTATTTGTTATGTTTGATGTTATTTATCTTGTTTTATTTATTTTTTTTTTATTTTTCTTTACTTCTAACTTGTAGGTCTTTCCATGTTAAACTTCTTCCTTATTCCTATAATCGTCAGTTTTTCAAGAGGGGGTTCTGCAGTGTCTTTAAAGTTTAACCGGGTTTTATTTTTCTTTTCCATACGGTCTCTGGTTTCATTTGGTGTGGATTCTTTTAGAAGAAAAAAAGCACAGGGCTCTTAATTTAAATTAGGAATTCAGGCGACCGTTTTTTTCCTGATTTCGTTAATGTATTAAATTTTTTTTTCAAGTTCCTTAGTTTTTATTGGTTCATGCATGAGAATTCTGTTCAAATACGAATGTATGTATATTTGTACTTATATATGTATACATACATCGTACTCAATACACACGCACACTCGCTGTTCCCCTGAAAACGCGTCGATCATTTTTCCCACTTTCATTTGATGTATTTTTTTTTATTTTTTTATTTTTAAGTTCCACCGTCTGTACTTTTTGATTCATGAGAATCCTGGTCACGCATGTATGTATATATGTATGGATGTGTATACAAGCACTTCGTACTCTCTCTCTCTCTCTCTCTCTCTCTCTCCCCAGAAAAGGCGCGTTAATTTCCAGCATCATTCTTTCTCCTTTGTAGGATCGTGCGAAGGATACCCCAGGGTATAGGATCCTTTCTGGCGAGCGCGTGTGCCGCCGCGAAGACGAGGAATAGCAGGAATTTATGATTGTTCTTGAGAAAGGATTTTTTTTCTTTGGAAGAATTTTTTTTGAGAAAGGAGTTTTCGTCTTTGGGGAAGTTTTTTTTAGAAAATTTTTCTTTGGAGAAAGTTTTTTTGAGATGGGAGTTTTTTCTTTGAAGAAAGATTTTTATTAGAAAGGAGTTTTCCTTTGGAGAAGTTCTCAAGAAACAAGTTTCTTCTTTGGAGAAAGGTTTTTAAGAAAGGAGTTTTGTTCCCTCGGAGGAAGTTTTTTGAAAAGGGAATTTTTCTTCGGTGACAATTTTTTGAGAAAGAAGTTTTTCTTTGGAGACAGATTCTGAGAATGGAGCTTTTCCTTGGAGAAAGTATTTTAAGAGAAAGTTTTTCTTTGGAAAATTTCTTGAGAAAGGAGTTTTTTCTTTGGAGAAAGTTTTTTGAGAAGGGATTTTTTCTTAGGAAAAAGTTTTTTTAGAGGAAGGCGTTTTTCTCTCTTTCATGCTCTCATATTGAGGATTTCTTATTCACCTTCCCTGATGGAACTACTCATCATCATTATTCGAATTGCTTTCATCTTACGTCTGAAGAGGTGCTGGACAAGAGCCCAGACAGCCGTACTTGAGATGTGGCAGCGTCTCTCCTTGTCTTGGAATGGAATTGCACTGTATATACAGTTTTTAAATACTTATGTGCTTGTGCAGGCACACATAGGCTACATACGTAAACACACATGTTATGTGTATATATATATTTATATATATATGTATATATATGTATATAATACATACATACATATATATATATATATATATATATATATATATATATATATATATATATATATATTATATTCTCCCAGATAAAAATAATACAATAATTATTACAGTGTTTATCTTGTGCTGATTCAAAATATAACCCACAATTCTTTAGAAAACATCCATCAGCCACTTCTTAGCTTAATCTCGAGTTGGGGTCGTTGTTTTAAATGAGCCTCCTCCAGCTGTTTCTATATTGTATCATTGGTTTTGGGTAGATGTTCTAGAGACAGATACCCTTCCTGACTACTTCAGTCCATCCTGTTTACTATCTGGGCTTGGGACCGGCACAGAGTTAGGCTGGCTTGGGCCCCCAAGTGGCTAGGTTTGTAAGCGCTCATTAATTTACGAGAGTTTGCTAATTACAGTCGACGCATTTTAAGAATATCACTCGGCCACGCCCACATCTTCCCTACCCGACCCTGCCACCCCAGCCCAACCCCCTCCCCTCTTTCACAATATTACTCATATGGCTGGTAGCGCTGTCCTTGTTGTGAGCCAGAGTTGAACTGGGATGAGCGAGTTGCAGCGATCATTGACCCAGAGAGAGAGAGAGAGAGAGAGAGAGAGAGAGAGAGAGAGAGAGAGAAGAGAGAGAACTGCTATTTGTGTTGTTGTGAAGAGGAAATTTTCAAAATTATGTTGATAGAACAGTTGTAAAAAAATAAGTACCGGTTTACAGTTCTAGAGCCTCCTGTAGTTATTGAATGAATGACCTTTAGATGCTATCAGTGTCATAGCCAAGCAGCAACTGATATATAGTTCGAGAGTGCAGTACGATAATGTCATTAATTATTTAAAGTGCCAGGGGAAGGGGAAGGGGGCGTGGCTGAGTGATATTCTTAAAATACGTCGACTATAGGTGATTAAAAGACGCCTACTTACACCCAAAGAACAAATGTCCCTGAAGAGACTACCCTTTTTTTTTTTACGCAGTTCGAATGAATTTTTGTGCAGTACTAACCGCTTTACAGTGAGAGAGAGAGAGAGAGAGAGAGAGAGAGAGAGAGAGAGAGAGAGAGAGAGAGGAGAGAGAGAGAGAGAGAGAGAGAGAGAGAAGAGAGAGAGAGAGAGGTAAAATTAAACTGACTTTTTAAAATTCATACCTTGCAGTACTTAAAAAAACAGAATCGTCTGTTTGTGTTTGTGTGTGTGTGTGTGTGTGTGTGTGTGTGTGAGAGAGAGAGAGAGAGAGAGAGAGAGAGAGAGAGAGAGAGAGAGAGAGAGAGAGAGAGAGAGAGGTAAAATCAAACTGACTTTTAAATTCATACCTTGTTATACTTAAAAATAACAGAATCGTCTGAGAGAGAGAGAGAGAGAGAGAGAGAACTAGAGAGAGAAAAAAATTTTTGAGAGAGAGAGAGAGAGAGAGAGAGAGAGAGAGAGAGGGGGAACCAAACTGATTTTTTGAAACTCATACTCTGTAGTCCTTAAAAAAATTTTGAGAGAGAGAGAGAGAGAGAGAGAGAGAGAGAGAGAGAGAGAGAGAGAGAGAGAGAGAGAGAGAGAGAGAGAGCTCATTCTTCACAAAGCATGAAAGCAATTAGGGAGTTCGTTTCATGTTCTTTCAATATACCGCAAGCATTACCAAGCAGGGTTTAGAGAATGGTCAAATATCATAAGTAAATTCGAATCTCTCTCATACTGCAGTTCTTAATTTAAACTGGGCAAGGTTGGTATGATTTGTGTACATATATACATAGATGCATGCATACTTACATACATGCATACGTACGCACGTACTTTCATGCATACAAATATTCATGCAATTTGTTTAAATAAATGCTATTTGTTTTGTTTGATATTATTTATCTTATTTGATTTACTTTCTTTATTTTTCTTTACTTCTCAATTGTCGGTCTTTCCATGTTAAAATTCTTCCTTATTCCTATAATCGTCAGTTTTTCAAGAGGCGGTTCTGCAGTGTCTTTAAAGCTATTTTTTCCTTTCAGTTACACAGTCGACAAACGCAAACAACAGACAGACAGACAAACGCATATATATTATATATACTGCATATATGTGTATATATACACATATATACAGTATATATAATATATATGTGTGTGTGTCTGCCTGGCGTTTGCGTTTGTCGACTGTGTAACTGAAAGGAAAAAATAGCTTTACACATCAAGATTTTGCAAGTATATCTTAGTGTTATCCAGCGAGCTGGAAATACAAGAGATAGCTAGGTACGATCCTATTGTAGCGTGAAGGCATTGCAGCAGAAGCTTATTAATTCAGCCTTTTGAAGCTGTCGGCTGTAGAGCCCAACTCCTAGACCGTAACAAGCACTTGAATGTCTTGAGGAATTTGAATAGCTTTATAATTTATTTGATTGTTATTGTTATTGTTGTTCTGACTTAACTTCATTGCCAATAATAACTGGTATCAAATCAAGGCATAAAATATCACGCTTGTTATGCCTAGTTAGGGGGCTTTGTGTCGTCAGTGCACCTCACTCGGTGCGCTGTAAGCATTACTTAAGGTTGTTTGCAGCGACCACTTCGCCCCCCTAGTAGCAACTGCAACCCCTTTCATCATTCATTTTACTGCACCTCCGTTCATATTTTCTTTGTTCCATCTTAATTTCCTCAGTTCTCTCCTGACAGTCGTTTCATTGTGCAACTGCGAGGTTTTCCTCCTGTTAAACCTTTCAAACCTTTCTACTTTCAGTTTCCCTTTTAGCGCTCAATGACCTCATAGGTCCCAGCGCTTGGCCCTTGGCCTAAATTATATATTCCACTCCTATACCTTCCAGCTATATTCAAATGTTTATAATTAACTTGTAAATGAATTTTTACACGGGAGAAAGAGTTATTAAGATTTGGTTTACATTTCAGTAGCTGGAAAATTGTAAGTTATTTACTCAACTTTTGTAAATTATTTACTTAACTGATTCATCTTCAGCGCATCTGCAAGAACGCTAAAAAGTCTGCGTTACCCTTGCTAAAAAGTGAGTGTAAATGCACGTTCGCATCTGCTATTTAGCATCATGAGTTTTATATGCTTTTACGAAAAAATTTCTTTTTTACTAACTTTTCTGGTTTAGGTGTCAGTGACCTTTGTTGTTGTAACGCCAGTTAAATTGGTATGAAATCAGTCAGTTAATCAATTTTAATTATAGTCATTTAGAGTTTAAGCTGTCATGAATGCGATGTATCAGTATTTTGCTAGTAATGTTAAAGTATTCAGGTCCAACAGAAATTTTTTGTAAATCTTTACGTAAGGAAGGCTTTGAATAGTTTAAAATAAAAATTTAAAACATTTCAGCTTAACGGAATGGGATATGACTTACGAATTCTATGGATTAATATATTAGTTTTCTGTAGGAGAATTTTGTTGTGCCGGCTTTGTCTGTCCGGCCTCAGATCTTAAAAACTACTGAGGCTAGAGGGCTGCAAATTGGTATATTGCTCATCCACCCTGTAATCATCAACCATACCAAAC
>NC_089746.1:16057194-16087194 GCF_040412425.1 Macrobrachium rosenbergii
GAGAGAGAGAGAGAGAGAGAGAGAGAGATCCACAGTGGAAAATTGTTAAATATAATTGTACGTAAGAGAGAAATCTGTAGGTTCCCTTTTGGTATAATATGAGAGAGAGAGAGAGAGAGAGATCCACAGTGGAAATTGTAAAATATAATTGTACGTAAGAGAAAAAACTGTAGGTTCCCTTTTGGTACAATATGAGGGAGAGAGAGAGAGAGAGAGAGAGAGAGAGAGAGAGAGAGAGAGAGAGAGAGAGAGAGAGAGAGATCCACAGTGGAAAATGGTAAAATATAATTGTACTTAAGAGAGAAAACTGTAGGTTCCCTTTGGTACAATATGAGAGAGAGAGAGAGAGAGAGAGAGAGAGAGAGAGAGAGAGAGAGAGAGAGAGAGAGATCCACAATGGAAAATGGTAAAATATAATTGTACGTAAGAGAGAAAACTGTAGGTTCCCTTTGGTACAATATGAGAGAGAGAGAGAGAGAGAGATAGAGAGAGAAATAGAGAGAGAGAGAGAGATAGATAGAGAGAGAGAGAGAGAGAGCAACGACTATGAAGGGTCCAAATAATGATAAATTTCAGATAATCAAAAAACAAAAAATTACGTCAATAAAAGCGCCTGATATTTTGACTAAAATTACTCTGAATCTAAATGTCCTTATATTTCCCAGATGCTCACCTAATTACCCAAACTTTGTTTATAATTAAAAAACAACATCTTAAGAATGCAAGAGTTGTAATAAGCATCATCGAAACTCACTTGTAACTTCCACGAAAAAGAACCATTTTTTATCCACAATAGATTTAACTATGTCTCTTATAAATAAACTCTTATCTTCTCCAAAGATCCTTGAGAGTTAGAAGATGGCTATACCATCTTCTGACCTACTTTCAGAATAGAAAGTTTTGTCAAGACCCCAAAACTGGTGCTTCTGCGAGAACACAATTGTTGTGTAGAAGTTTATAGGAATTAGTAGCTTCAGGAATTCTTGGTATAATTCCTGTAACGAAATCTGTGGTTACGAAAATCAGCCTTTTGTAGTTTGTGGATATTTTGTGATGGCTGATTCCATCTGGGTAACCCCCGTAGTGGGGTAGGGCCGCCAGTGCACCTCACGTGGTGCACCGTATGCGTTACTTAAGGGTCTTTGCAGCTTCCCTTCGGCTCCTAGCTGCAACCTCTTTCATTCGTTTCACTGTACCTACATTCATATTCTTTCTTCCATCTGACTTTCCACCCTCTCTAACAGTTGTTTCATAGTGCAACAGCAAGCCAAACCTTCTTACTGTCAATTTCCCTTTCAGCGCTGAATGACCTCATAGGTCCCAGCACTTGGCCGTTGGCCTAAATTCTATATTCTATTCTATTCCATCTGAGTAAGATGGGGGCTACCTATGTCTAGAGTCACTTTTTTTTCTTACCCAAACGATTTATTTTTCAAGATTTTTACAGACGAGTTTTCAAGAAATAGAAAGAGAGGCGTCTCTTCATAATAATTCTAGGGTATTGAAAAGATACTTTAATGCGACTTAGCAGTGCTACAGGTAATAAACAACGCAATACGGTACATAAAAATTTGCCACAAATTAGTTTTTAATCTGTTTTACTCATGCTGGGTTTTGAATGATCTATAGTCTCGTATTATGTGAAAGACTTTCCTGTATCTTATAGGGTAACTCACTACAGTATTGTCAGTATGGTTATCGTGACTATACCTTGAATACCGTAACATTACTTGAAGACCCTGAACATGGGCTATTTTATACTATTTCATCTATTTTTGGTCTTATCCTGCTATATACCCGTAGGGGGTTAGTACTGTCAGTATACCTCACGCAGTGCACTGTAGGCGTTACTTAAGGTTCTCTGCGGCGTCCCTTCGGCCCCTTGCTGTAACCACTTTCATTCCTGTTACTATACCTCCGTTCATATTATCTTCCTTCCATGTTAGTTTCCACCCTCTCCTGACAGTTGTTCCTCGTGAGGGGTTTTGCTGTACATGTACCTCCCACGGTGGACTGCAGGAATTACTTAATATTTTTTGCTTCGTCCCTTCGGCCTTTAGCTGCGACACCTTTCATTCCTTTTAAAGTACCTCCGTTAGTATTCTCTTTCTTCCACTTTACTTTCCTTAACCCTCTCCCAACAATTGTCTCATAGTGCAACTGCGAGGTTTTCCTCCTGTTACACCTTTAAAACTTTCTTTACTCTCAATTTTCCTTTTAACGTTGAATGACCTCATAGGTCCCAGAAGCTTGGCCTTTGGCCTAAACATATTCTAATTCCAATACCCTGCCATATAAGAAATTTAGTCCGGTACTTTCATTTCATTGAGTTTTGAGTATTTGATTTTCACTGGATAATCCTTTTTACACTATTTCATATATTTTTGGGGGTACCTTACTATACGAGAAATTTAAATTCTCCTAGTATCAATACACTAAACTTCAAAGTTACCTAACCTCTCCTACAGGACCTTCATAAATATCAAATACTGCAACATGCGTTATTTTTATTGTTATTCAGAAGATGAACTCTATTCATATGGAACAAGCCCACCACAGGGGCCATCGACTTGAAATTCAAGCTTCCGAAGAATACTGCGCTCATTAGGAGGTAAGAGAAGGTAAAGGTAAAGGGACGTACACAGAGGAGAGGGAAGAGAAAGATCTCACTTATGACTTCACCCCTTTAGCTGTGAACTTAATGCAGAATCAATCACGACACTTTTTTTACCTGCAGTTGCTTCAGGTTAAGTAAATCCTCAGCCCCATTTTGCACCAAAGGAAATCTCTCAGATCGCATTCACTGCGCAACAGCTCAGTTGGAAAAGGTTTCAGATTACCCTTGCTAGTCATGTTGGATTTAATCTAATGGAAAATCCGTGGAATTAGTCTAGAGGCACAGTTTTGACAGTTATTACACGGGATGTATGTAAGGCGTGTACATGTATACAGTAGGTATATATATATATATATATATATATATATATATATATATATATATATATATATATATATGTATGTATGTATGTATGTATGTATGTGTATTTATATGTTATATGTATGTATGTATGTGTGTTTATCCACATATATTTATTTATATTTGGCATCACTGACCTTGGTAGTTGTGATGCCAGCCAAGCTCCAATATATATATATGTATATGTATATTATATATGTAATATATATACAGCATATTCACACATACATAATGCATGCATACATACATGCTTACATACATGCATATATAATTTACGCCAACATAAGCAAACCAACAACCACGCTTAGCATATGTATACCAACGCCATTACACCTAACACAAACTTATTGTGTGAGCCTTATGACACATTAGAACATGATGTTTACGATGACATAATATTCTACGTATGGCAGACTGTCATGGAAACTTGACAGATCTGAGACCGGGTCATTTTTGGGGATATTTGTCACTTGGAGTTTGTCGCTCGCTGAAATCTTAGCCGTGTTATTTTTTTTGATTAACTGATGGAATATGTAAAAGAAAGGATTTCTGAGGGATATTTCAGCTTTAAAGTTTAATTTTTTGTATTAGGGAGATAGAAATTTAATATGTTTTAATAGAATATGTATATATATAATATGCATATATACAATATATATATATATATATATATATATATATATATATATATATATATATATATATATATATACACAGTATATACATATATATGATACACATATCTACAATATTCATGTTTATATACTTATACATAATATACATATATACAATATATACATTTATACATACATATATATATGTATATATATATATATATATATATATAATATACACACACACAAACATACAATTAATTCTTTTGTAAGGACTAATCGTTATTGCACTTTTATACTTTCAACTGTAGTTTTTCTGAAGCTTTGTGAGTAAAATATGAGACGAAACTTCGCAGAAAAAAAAACACACATTCCTTTGTAAAAGAAGTCAACACGGCTCTTATTCGTTTACGAAATATATTTTCCTCCGTGATTGCTGAAATCCCTCGAAATCTTTTATTAATATTTACCACAATTGGAGGAAAAAGAGAGAAAGAGAAATTTGAATTTCTCTATTAAACGGAATGCCTTTGAAATCTTTTGACCCATTTCCCGGACGATTTTGGTACGAACTTTCACCAAAAGATTTACTCAAGTGGTTTTTTTTTTATATATTTCCTTTGAATTTCTATTTCTTCAAAACGTTTCCCGTGGAAAGAAATACGCGAGTGACTTTTCGACTGCTTGACAGCGTATATTTACCCACGAGTCACAGGCCCTTTTTGAAAAAGGACGAAGATATTTCGTGAAATTTGTTTGAGTTATGAATTTGTAGTTTTATCTGTTTTTCTCATAACTGATCTCCTCTTTCTGTATTTCTCATTACCTTCTGTTACTTCTTTCGAATGAACGCGGCCACTGTTCCGTTGAACTCAAGGGGAGAGTTCCTTATTACTCTCAGGTAGATTGTAACATCCGTCTGTCTACTCCTTCCCCCGCTTTTCCCGTGGGAATTGGCATCCCTATTAATTATTGGCTTATTACGGTAATCTTTTTTTTACCGTTTTTGTCTATCTCCAAAGAATTTATTCTTTCATTTCTTTTATATCAAACACAAACACACATACACATATATACACACACACACACACACACACACACACATATATATATATATATATATATATATATATATATATATAAATATATATATATATAAATATATATTATGTATGTATGTATATATATATATATATATATATATATATATATATATATATATATATATATATATATATATATATATATACATACATACATGCACACACACACACACACACACACACACACATATATATATATATATATATATATATATATATATATATATATATATATATATATATATATATAATATGACATTTCCCCGCTGGCATCCTCCTAGCAATGGTTGTTGCTGCTGCTGCTGGCACAACAGGCAATCCAATTGTTCATCGAGTCATTTAATATATATTGTCTCGCGCCGAACACGCCATTCCCCCTTAAAGAATAGGTGCCCGCGGAGGGTAACCCAGATTTAAGTGAGATTGCTTGCAATATTGCTTGGGTGACCGCTGCGCTGTGTGCTTCTGGGGAGGGGGACCTAGCGAAAGCACCGTGCAAGCACGGAGACCGTTTTGATGGGAACAGGTGTAGGAGCCGTATTGAATTTCACTTTATGACACAAGGGTGCCTTGTAAGGTACCTCTCTCTCTCTCTCTCTCTCTCTCTCTCTCTCTCTCTCTCTCTCTCTCTGTACTCCGAGGATTATTGCATTTTCTTGTATTACGAATTTATGGCAATCACCATTTTTCCGCCTCTTTTTTTTTTTACGTAAGTATCCGCTTAAAGTGATAGGGGGTGGTTTTACAGCTTATTTGTTTAAACATTGTCTTATGTATATAGTTTCTGTAAATAAGAGTGTTCCTTCTCCCCTTCCCCCCCACCTCCTTCTCTGTCTCTCTCTCACTCATGTAATGTACTCGCTACAACTCATTGGTATGTTTTTTTTTTTTTTTATCTCACCATGACGTGAGAACGACTTTAATCTTATTGTCTTTTACAGAATAAGATACATTCTTGAACAGAATGTAAAACTGCTTTTACATTTCGTTCTATATCTATTTTATATTATGTAAATGGATAATGGACATCTGTAGATATATAGAAATCTCTAGAAAGAGCCATTCACCAATGAGCATTGAAGCAACTGCGGTATTTGTTCTGTGAAAAAATAAGCTTATGCCAGACGTGTCGTCAAGATTAAAAAAAAAAAAAAATTATCGTTAGCAAAGCGTGTCGCCAAGATGTAGAAACACACGATTAAATCGAGAGAACGGAAAGAAGAAGAAGAAGAAGAAGAAGAAGAAGAAGAAGAAGAAGAAGAAGAAGAAGAAGAAAATAAGGAACTCTGGGTAATATTAGAGCAACAAGTAATCTCGAACAACCCCGAGACTGCGACAGGGGAATTATCATGCAGTGGTTAAAAAAAAATTCGCTTGGAAGAAAACGAAACGGTTCATGCATAATGATCTCGACTGAAAGTGGATATCGAGGTAACTGTCAGATGCACCGAGGACATTAGAGCCATCTGTTGCCAATTGCGTTAATGATTTTGATACTGGGTGGAGTCCGCCCCGCCCCCCACCTGGGATAACTACGTAAGCGATGACGTACCTTAGAGGTACCTGCTCATTACGACAATTCACCTCTGGCGTAATAAGGAGGTATAGAGTGACCAGCGTTTTTCAAACTGTGGATCCCGACCCTTCAGTGGGTCACGAGATAAATAAAATGGGTCGCGACAAAAAAGAAGGAAAGAAAAAAAAAAGGCAAGTGGTGCAAAGTACAAAATATAAACAACTCTAAATGTTGCACAACACTCACAAATCATCGCTAGTGTTACCGACTTCTCCCATTACAAGGCAGGCTTTACCAATCAAAACGTAATAGTACAGATTATTACGACTTTATTATACATATACAAAAAGGATGTTATCTCAGTCGAAATAACCCCAAGGTTTTGCCCAAGACAATCGACACACTCCCACTCTCTCCCTCTCCCTCGCTTTATCCCTGAATCCTTAACTATCAAACAAGTTCGGTTAAATTTCAGTAACTAGTTGTCATCAACAACTCTGGCACTCGACAAACACACACACACACACACACACACACACACACTTCATCAAACAAGGTTGTTCTAAAGTTGAATGGCTGGTTGTCAACAGTTTTTTGCATAACAATTTTTATATTTTTCTCAGTCTTTAATTTTACATAGCATAACTTTCCTATTTCTTCTGTCTTTACAATTTTTTTTTTTACTTCACTCAAACTTAGTCTCCGCACTTTTAGAAATTTAGATATTAAGGTAAGTTCGTGTTATATTTTTTCCCCCACTGAGTTTATCTGTCTTGTTCGTCAACAGGTCACGATCCATTCCGGGTAAGCGGAGATACGTTCTCTCGAGTGCTTCTATCAGATATGCTTTTGAATTCTGTATCTGTTTATTTGTCCATCAGGTAAAAGTTTTTGATATATTAAGTTTAAATGGGGATTAATCTGATCAAAATCCAGAATCAGGTGCTTATGAGCAAACAAGCACATCCATCTCATTAAATGACATTTTTTTGTCCCAATATTATTTACTTTACCTTTGTGTCGGAATTTCCTTTAAATTTATTTTTCTAAAAATAATATTTTTACATTCATACAAATGGATACATACAATTCCAACATGTGCGGAATGTAAGAACGATACATATAAATTGTCGATGCTAAATAAATGAACCTTGTGAATAGAGTTTGTCTTTGGTTTATTACACATGGGTATAATGGGCCGCAATGCAAAATGTGGTTCCTGCTGTGGGTCGCAGTAAACAAAGTTTGAAAAACTCTGGATAGACAAAGCTCCGCCTACATGGGGGAGATGGGGGGAAGTGAGCCCACCTTCACTTTCTCTTGGCCTTGTTTTTTTTGTGGACAGGTATTTACTTTGTCGTTTAGTACATGCTACGAAACTATTTCAAAATGTGCTTTGTAAGGAATGCAGGGAGTTCGTGTTTTTTTTTATAACTTTAAGTTTTATTTATAACTTATTTCTTCTAATCTTTCTAGACTAGTGGTTCTTAACAAATTTTCAGTGCCCGTACCCCTTGATGTCTCAAAAAATGTTCTCGTATCCCCATCCAATATAAATACGATATAAACATTATGATAAATATACAGTACCATTCCACTGGCTGTCATGTCTCGTACCCCAAGGTTTAAGGTTTCGCACCCCCACAGGTACCTCAGGTTAAGAACCACTGCTCTAGACTAATATTCTGTGCATCTTATCTTGGCAACTGATTCTAGCTTTATTCACTACATCTCAACGTGTTTTCTCAAGGGTCAAAATATAAGCTGTCATAGAAACTACGAGTCAAAGATGACGTTTGAGCAGCTGAAACCAAACACTTATTCTAGCTTCCCACGAACTAACACACACACAAAAAACTGCGCAAAAAATGATTCTATTTCATATAATACCATTCCACAGCAGCAGATAAAGTTCCTCGTTGGGTGGGTGGATTCCGTTCTCAGCTAGCACTAGGCTGGCCTCGAGTTCGAATCTCCGACCGGCCAATGAAAAATAAGAGGAATTTATTTCTGGTGACAGAAATTCATTTCTCGCTATAATGTGGTTCGGATTCCAGAATAAGCTGTAGGTCCCGTTGCTAGGTAACCAGTTGGTTCTTAGCCACGTAAAATAAGTCTAATCCTTCGGGCCAGCCGTAGGAGAGCTGTTAATCAGCTCAGAGGTCTGGTTAAACTAAGGTATACTTAACTTAGCAGCAGATTAAAACTCGTTATAATGTTAATTGACAATTGTTGTTGAGATCTTGTGTATAATTCAGCTTCCTGTCTCCCGTAAACATGGCTTATCTGTGTGCAGTAAGGCATCTGGACTTTATGAAATTCGTAATTTTCTGATAGTCCTTTTTTTTTTTTTTTTTTATCCCGTCAGTGCACCACTGTAGGCATTATTTAAGGTTCTTTGCAGCGTGCCTTCGGCCCCTAGCTGTGACCCCTTTTGTTCCTTTTACTGTACCTCCTTTTCATATTATCTTTCTTCCATCTTACTTTCCACCCTCTCCTAACAACTGATTCATAGTGCAACTGCGAGGTTTTTCTCCTGTTACAACTTTCAAACCTTTTACTGTCAATTTCCGTTTCAGCGCTGAATGACCTCATTAGACCCAGTGATTGGCCTTTGGCCAAAATTCCATATTCAATTCCATTCAATTCAGTTCGGTAGTCCTTGCTACTTGTTTCAGTTTTATCTTTTCTAAAGCAAAAGATGAATACGGTGTTACTACTAAGGCTACTGTTAAAACGACTACTAGTGATAATAATAGTGATGATTAAGTTTGATGTCAATTATGCTAATGTCAAGTTATCAGAGGAGAGAGCGAATAGTAGCAGAGGCAATTATTCTGTGTCCATTTTTGATGGCTAAACAAAGCAAAACTCTGACCTTATAATGATATATTTGTAAAAGCACATTCAATGAATCACCAAATATTAAAAAAAATGTCATAATTACAGCTTTATGTCAGGCACCAGATCACAGATCAAAAAAAAGTAACTCCATAAAAAAGACAGTACCAGAAATTATGATTAGAGCTTTAAAACATCATTTTTTTTTACAGCATAATTTTTTTTACAGCCCGTAATGGAGTATAGAGCATAGCAGAGCATGCATAGTAACCCCGATATTTGTTCGTACAGTAAATATTATGAAAATTCATAGCCATTTTAGGCCTTAGTGCGGAGTTATTTTCATAGCTTGTAAATCCCGCGCTAATGATGGGAGATCGAACAGCAATTGTTGTATAAAAGCGCAGCATTAAATGCTTTTGAAAATGGCGGATTGCAGGTTTGTGTGTTTCTGTTTTTGGAGATATATGAGTATATATATATACTGTATATATATATATATATATATATATATATATATATATATATATATATTATATATATTTAATATATATATTATATTTATATATATATATATATATATATATATATATATATATATATATATATATATATATTATATATATATATATATATATATATATATATATATATATATATATATATATATATATATATATATACTGTATATCCATGCAAGAGCGTAAGAACTTCAGTTGTAGCTTCACTCTGTGTGCTCGTAGTAAAATCGACGAAAAGGCTGCCACAAGAGGTATACCAGCAGGGAATAGTTTTCCAAAGAAGTGTAGAGTGAAGAGGCGTCCAGCATCCTTGTTGACGGTCTGTCGCTAGAACTTGCGATATTCTAAGAGTTGGAGGAAGGAATGAAAGAAGGAGTTGACAAAGTGCTTTTGTGTATTTCCCACACCTCCTCAGGGTCAAGTGATGACAAGAGGATTTTACAGCAGGGAATAATTCTCCAAAGGAAGTGTAGAGGGATGAAGAGGCGTCCAGCATCCATGCTGACGGTCTGTCGCTAGAACTTGCGATATTTTATATGTTGTCAAAGAGCTGGTGGAAAGAATGAAAGAAGTTGACCACATATATACATATATATATTTTCATGATATTGCCTTGTAATATCTATAGCATTCCATGTTTTGATATATTTACTCTTCTATTTATCATGTGTTATGTGTAATAATAATAATTGTTAAAATATGTTTGTAGTGTAATGTCAGATCTCAAAAGAGTTAGTGATTTAGATAACTTAACAGCGTGATTTAGAATTAATAATACATTTTTAATAGTAACGTCGTATATGAGCAACAGGTGTGTGTCGTAGCGAAGGGTTTGTTTCGCTTCAGTTGTCATCAGATACGATAAGAAAGGCTTTGTTTTGATTCACTTGTTGACAGGTCGGGAATAGCAATGGAGTCATGTTAAGATTTCTGTAAAAGCTTTGTCCCGTATGAGAAGAAGATGAATGATTTCGCAATGTTACATATATTGTTCTGATTGCATCCCATACAATTTTCTGGTAAAGACATGTACCATTTGAGAAATATGAGCAAGTGTTGCACTGCAGCACAAGGCAATTGCATCATGTTTAAGGTTACATTGCTGTGATCATGTATTGTTCTAATTGCGTCCCATATGATTTGTTGTTCAAGTCACATATGCCTTTTGAGGATAAAAGCACATGTCTTGATTGATTATGTCATGTTTTGTAAGATTGCAGTTCAAAACATTTTGCTTCCTTCATCTAGAACTTTCTCTAGTATCTCGTTCCCAAAATGTCTTAATAACATCAACTGATTGTTTCATTTCAGAGACTGTTAGTGTTGGTTCCCCCTCTCTCTCTCTCTCTCTCTCTCTCTTTCTTCAAAAGAGAGAAGTTATTAACGTAAAATATTTGTGTGGTCATTGATATTAAACTTAGCTTTTGAGATCTGAACATAGGAAAAGTGTATTTAGTAATGGTGCCTGACAAAAAGTTTTTGTGAATCTAAAGCATTTCAAGTGATTTTGCGAAAGTTTTCACAAGCTTCTTTAAGGTAAAGTGAATTTTACTTACTATTACCATGGCATAATAAGGTATATTAGGGAAATTTTGCCTTAGTGAAATTATTATTGATAAATCTTTTGTGTATTTTTGTGTGTTATTGTGTTTGCAACCTCTTGATTTTTCACATTTCATATTTTGGTGATTTGCATTTATTTACTTAGCAATTTAAATATTTTTTTAATAATTTAACATTGTGTACTTGATTTAATTTTCATTTACTAAGATTTTCTTTTCAAATCTTGAGTAATTCTTGATAGTTTAAATTATGCTTGATTAATTTAATTTCTTGATAAATTAAAGTTTTGTGATTTAGTTTTGTTTAATAATTTAACTAAAGAATTAATTAAATTTTTTGTGTTGTTTTCAAGTAATAGTAAATTTGTTCAGATTGTGAATCATAATTATAAATTTTGGGTTTAAAAATAAATTTTTCTATTTGAAATTTTTAAAAAACAGTGTTTCATTTGTTGACCACCAGTGAATAGGATTAATTGTGTGCATAAGGCAAAGTGATAAACATGTTTTGTTCCTTCAGGTTTGCTGAAGTGAATTAAGCCCAGGGAAACAGTTAAAGTTGTTTGATGGAGTGATGCCCTTTAACTCTAGTATATTTCTTGTTTAATTATTGATACCTCACACTTGTTTTGATAAACTTTGATTTTTCGCGTGATTAATGAGCTTTTTAAGGGATCACTGTTACTTTTAGAGTACTCATCGTAATTTTTATTGTTATGAGAGTTCAAGTACCTGGCTGAAGTGATGTAAATTTTTGAATTCTGTGATTAGTTGTGTAATAACCAGCTACTTGGAACACATCGTGACAATATAATATATATATATATATATATATATATATATATATATATATATATATATATATATATATATACATACATACATACACACTCGTACACCCGTTGTATGTCCATGCATATGTGTGAATACCCACACATAGATGTTCACGTAAAAATAACAGTGTACGCTTATAGGAATGTACGGATATAAAGGTGTCTTTTGCATAACTGCAATTGTGTCCGTAGAAGCGTTTTCTGAATTTGAACACTCAGACGTTAAACTCGTGTTTTGGAAATACAAGCATATGTTCGTTTCACTTAAGGTCATATCACTTTATTTCCTCTTTGCAGGATAAATTTGCATACGTGAGGTGGCTCGCAAAACAACTATGAAACAGGTATAAATGAATTGTTATTCCACGGAAACAACATTGCATTTAAACTGAATAATCACGAGACACAGAATGGAAGGATGTATTTTACAGGCCGAGTGGAATAAAAAACAGGACTTCGTATGCATATTGCATTGTGAATTACATTAAACTGTTTAAATGGATGTGTAGCGTCAATGACTAAAGCGGTCATTTGAATGAATGAAATGGCTCCATAGAATAAGTTGAATTATATTAGTTTGATTGCTTGATTAAAGCATATATATATATATATATATATATATATATATATATATATATATATATATATATATATATATATATATATATATATATATATATATTATATATATATGTATGTATGTATATATACATATATATGTGTATGTACACATTTATATATATCTATTTTATATATATATACATACTGTATATATATATATATATATATATATATATATATATATATATATATATATATATATATATATATATATATATATATATATATATATGTATTTAATGACGTGAACAGAAATTGAAAATAATACCCTAATATAGAATGCCTAGTTACCATTGAGTCTATACAACGATAACATAAAACTCATGCGAGAAAATTGTGTTGTCTTCTTGAATACTTCGTAAATATAGACGCTATTGTATGTAAACGTACGGTATGCTCAAAAATACTTCTCTCTCTCTCTCTCTCTCTCTCTCTCTCTCTCTCTCTCTCTCTCTCTCTCTCTCTCTCTCTGTTTGTGTTGTTACAAATAACACAGTGAAATGCTTTAGCCTCAAGTTGTTTAATTGAATATGTTCCTGCAGTGAAGTCATATTTTCATGCGTAATTAAGAGAGAGAGAGAGAGAGAGAGAGAGAGAGAGAGAGAGAGAGAGAGAGAGAGAGAGAGAGAGAGTGTATAGTAGAGTTTCCTGAATAAAAAATTTGGACCGCAAACATTTTTTTTATTACTTTGATTAAAAAATCTTACCAACTTCTGTACATATGCTGCGTTTTTTATGGATATAAATTGTTGTAGGTGGCAGAATAATTTGTTTTTATAATTGCTGTAGAAATGACTTGTTCCGCGCAGTTATGTGCATGTTTTATCGAATGTTATATATATATATATATATATATATATATATATATATATATATATATATATATATATATATATATATATATATATATATATATATATTCATGTGTGCTTGCACATACAAATATATACACAAACATATTTATTTATTCATTCATTCATTCATTCATTTCCCTTTACCTATCAAGGGAATTAAGGAGGCCATAGACGAAGGCGGAAGGCACATGAAAGGGTAAGGGCGTAATTAGGTGGCTGTTATGCATAACACATTCACGAGTCAGGTGGGCGGATGGGCGGGGAGTATTGCAGGTACTCAGTCGTGTTACGTAATGGCACAAACATTACGGTCGAGTGCCATAGCAGCCCGGTTACTGGCACCGAGCTGTTTGTTGCTGTTTGTTGTTGATGGCTGTTTGTTCTCGCGGGCGGCTGTTCCACGGGCCATTTAATGGATTATGCCCTTGTTATTAGGGCAGGTTGAATGATGCCGAGGTCGTTTCTTTATTTTGGTTGTTTTTTTTTCTCAAGGGTGTTTTTTTAGTGATGATTTAGAAATCGGGTCTTTTTTGTTTACATTCTTGATTTTGTTTCTTTTATGAGCGAGAAATTCTGGATAATGATGCCGGGGTCGTTTCTTTGTTTTGTTTTTCTCTCAAAGGGTTTTTTTTAGTGATGGTTTAGAAATTAGGTATTTTTTGTTTAGAAGATTTTTTCAAAAATTTATTCTTGCTTTTGTTTCCTTTATGAGCGAGAAATTCTGCAAAATGATGCTGAGGTTATTTCTTTGCTTTGTTATTTTTTTTGTGGGTGCTTTTTTTGTGTTTATAAGAGTTTTTAAAAATCTTATTCTTGATTTCGTTTTCTTGATGAGCGGAACTTTCTGAATCAGATTTTTTTCTATATTTTATATCTGTTATATTTTAATATATGTGTAGAGGTTTTGATTATTTACTAGTTTAAGTCTTTAAATGTTTTCACTCATCTAACACAAATATTGATATTGTTTTATTTCTTGGTTCGAGATGGGATCTGAAGTTTCTCAAAATTTTGTTTTGTTCCTTGCTTACTGGCTTTCCCTCCTGTGTAAATTTACCCTGGAAATTTACTTATGTATTGTCTTGTTCTCTGAAAAAGTATAGATAAAAAAAAACAACAAACACAAGAATATATGAGAAAGTTTTAATTGAGAAAGGTTAATTGAAAGTTTAAGAAGAGACTTATGCACCGAGAAACACTGTGGGATATAAAAAATTGGTTCTTTTGGCAAAAATTTGAATAATCATAATTCCCTTTATGGAAAAGAATTTTGGTTATTCAAAGAGAATTAAGAAATAATATGCGGGAGTTACTGAGATATTTAGCCAGCTCATTTATGTCAGAGAAGAGGTGATTATGAACTAAAAAAGAAAAGTTAGCATACGTGGAAAGGTGGCTCGGTCTCTCTTCAGATGGTTTGGTCAAGTTGGACAAATGGGGGAGGAATATATGGTAATAAGACTAATTATAACAAAAGTGTTTGAGGGAGGTGGATCAGGAGACGTAGATGATGTCACGGGGTGTCAGGTTAGCAGCAGAAGCGTTAGAATGAAAGGGCTTTGATTCCGTGGAAGCGCGATTATATGAAATATATACATATGCAGTGCATATTCATGTACATATGCATATACATATACATATATATTTTTAGTCTGGGTTCATCTTGAATACAGAAGTTGATGAATAAACATGTCTAGGACTTGTCTTGTCTTCTACAGTCTACTTAGGGAAAATTATTTATTGGAGAAAACCCTATTTCAGTAACAATATAGGTAACAAACAACAAGAGTTACTACTACTACTACTACTACTACTACTACTACTACTACTACTACTACTACTACTACTACTAATAATAATAATAATAATAATAATAATAATAATAATAATAATAATAATAATAATGGTGAAGAAATACACAGTGTTGTAGGTGTAAATATATATTGAAAATATGTATACTTCTAGTATATATTTACACCTACACCTTTGTGGATTTCTTCACCATTTTAGCGACTCATGCTTAAATTATGATATATTTATGAATAATAATAATAATAATAATAATAATAATAATAATAATAATAATAATAATAATAATAATAGAAGGTTTTAACCACATACCTTTCGGCTAGATTTTGACTCTGCCAGCCATCAGCCATGAAAGTTATCTGGGTAAAAGCACAAGAAGAAAGGCCCTTTTGTGAGGACGAGTTTTGCATTTACATAAACACGTACGTATATTCATCCGTCAGTCGAGGCTTTTGCCAGATTAAACGACGAAGCAACGTTTTTCGAGAGGCATTTTGTTCGTCATAATTTTGAGGGGCTTCGGGAATACGTCTGACGCGCACACACACGCTCTCTCTCTCTCTCTCTCTCTCTCTCTCTATCTCTATATATATATATATATATATATATATATATATATATATATATATATATATAGATAGATAGATAGATAGATAGATATATATCTCTATCTATCTAACTATCTATCTATATATATATATATATATATATATATATATATATATATATATATATACAGTATATGTATAGACAGACATATTCACACACACACACACACACACACACACACATATATATATATATATATATATATATATATATATATATATATATATATATATATATATATATATATATATATGCATATATATATATATATGCACGCGTTAGAAGTACGTGTCCTTATGCCAAACATTGGAAGGAAATTTGCAACATTAAACTTAAACCAGCAAGATGAAATAGTAGAAATAACTTGAAATAACGAAGCTTTTTCCTTCCATCCCTTTACATGAACTAACGTTAAGGCTAAGAAATCAGAAACGCTGACTTATCACACATCAGACACACAGACAGAAGACATCGACACCCGCCACTGCCAATTATTCTCGAAATCATTACAGACAAATGAGCATTGGTACCACACAGACACAGACAGAAGGTGACTGCAACTACCAATTGTTCTCGAAATCATTAAAGAGAAATAATCATTGTTACCACACAGACACTGACACAGACAGAAGACAACTGCAACTGCCAATAATTATTCTCGAAATCATTTAACGTAAATAGGCATTGTTGCCACATCCTCTCGGCGTAAAACTTGACGGCGGAACCGCCCGTTTGTGAGGCGAGTTTGTTTGTTGTTTGTGGCGTCAGGGTATAATTCAGTTTATAACGAATTCGCCAAAGTTAGACATTCGGCGAGCTTTCTTGTTACGAAGTTTGATGTGTGGGGGCATGCAAATGAGGCTGCCGTAGGTGGTGGTACCCCCCAACCTCTCTCTCTCTCTCTCTCTCTCTCTCTCTCTCTCTCTCTACTGCTTGATTTGTATATACTGTATATATATGAGTGTGTGTGTGTGTGCGTGTTTGTGTGCATGATGAATATGTATATTCCATAGCTGACCATAACCCAGTTTCCTTCACAGAGCAGTTAAGTGAAAATTGTTTATTGAAATCCGTAGAGTTTTTTGGGGGCATCGTTCTATTGTTTGAATTCATTATTCTATCCGACTAGCAACTATTTATAAAAGAAAATGAGAACCTCTTATCACCCCCATACTTTCCCTTTCCTCGCCCAACCAAAAAGTCCTACCCCACTAAAAAGACAAGGTTAGAAGCATTTCAATGGAATAAGCATCTATGAACATAGCTATTATGATGAGGACGTTGTGGGTGGGTTGTTGTCCTGTTCAGCAGAGGGAAGCTCGAACGAGCATTGATGGCCGTCGGACACCTGCTTGATATCACAAATGAGGACTGGTTAGGGGTATCTGAGCTCCCTAAGTGATTGATGCTTGTCCATCACTTGTTTTGCTTGTTATGCGTTCGCCATCTTGAAAGAAGGAGACGGGTGGATGCAAAAGAGGAGAGTACAAGCAGCACAAGCACCAATATGCAGTAAATGTGCTTTGCTGTTATCTTCTCGGTTCCAGAGGTCCTGGAACCTCAAAAGTTCAAGCGAAGCTGCAATGCATTACTACCTTAATACTTTTCTCCTTGCATTTTATCTATTTATTCATTTATTTTTTATTTTTTAATGAGGTGGATCTCTTCTCTTTGTATTTCCCTTTATCTCCTCTTACTTCTTCCGAATAAGCTGTAGGTCCCGTTGCTGAGTAACCAATTGGTTCTTAGCCACGTAAAAGTAAATCTAATCCTTCGGGCCAGCCCTAGGAGAGCTGTTAATCAGCTCAGTGGTCTGGTTAAACTAAGATATACTTAACTTTCTAATGAACACCATATTCTTTGGAAGCCTGAATTTCAAGTCAACGGCCCTCGTGGGCTTTAGGTTTCATCTTCTGAATAATAATAATAATAATAATAATAATAATAATAATAATAATAATAATAATAATAATAATAAAGTGAAAAATGTTTCGTACTTCGAAAATGACTCGCTCCGTTTGCTTTGAGTTTTCTATCTTGAAGGAAGGTGTTATATAAATATGAAAGCAACAAGTGAAGTGTTTATGCTTCGTAAAGAAAGGTTAGTTTGTTAGCGATATTACTACTTCGTTCGCCATCTTGATAGAAGGTGCTAGGTAGGCATAAAAGCAACAAGTGATTTATTTGTATATCGAAATGGGAGGTTCTGCTGCTACTACTACTACTACTCTACTACTACTACTACTGCTGCTGCTGCTACTACTACTACATTTTCTGTAGTATTTCTGTCATCTTTAGTATATGTAGATTTATTTAAAAAAACAATATATCATATTTACCACGATTATTCATTTAACTGCTACTAGTGCTACTATTAATACTACATTTTCTGTAGTATTTCTTACATTTTTAGTAAGTGCAGAAGTATGACAAAATTAATACTGCATATTTAACAAGGTTGTTTATTTCACTGAATTTTTGTTTGATAGAAAACTCAGATGATAAAATAAACTCTTTTGCTTTCAGCCGCTTTCTATCATACTCCGTCATTTATCTTTGCATGTCATTTGCTATCACAGGCTTTTTTTTGCCTTTCTGTATTTGGAGTTTCCATTCTGAATGGAATGGGGCGTCGGTGACCTTATCTGTTGCAACGTCGGATGATTAGATTGCCACAATATTTAATTTTTCGTATTACAAAGAATAAATATAATTGCCAACTAAAAATCAAAAGTCAGTGATATATTTCATACAAAGAATATTTATTACAAAGAATTAATATAATTGCAAATTTAACATCAAAAGCAGTATCGACTCGGGAAAATAACAAACATGTAAGAAAATACAAAAAACTCAGTGATATCAAATATTAAAAATTCAATGATGCCAAATATTTTCAAAGCACTGAATCTGTTTTCGGTCTCTCTCAACCGCCCTTCTGTACGTTTGTTCGAATCATCGTCATATATCGAAACACGACGGAGGCGAATCATGGAAATGGCGTACCATAAAATACGCATTATCATTTAATCAATCTAATGTACTTTAATTTGCCGTCATTTATTACGCTTTGTTGACTGTTGGGGCCGATCATTATCGTTAGACAAACACGCCACACGAATCTCTACAGCCCGTTTCTTATGTACGGTTATGTAGTTGCTGGAATTTTACATTTAACTGAATGTTTTATTTTCCCCTGACAGAATCTGAAAACTGGTCCAGCGCATGCGCAGAAGAATGCTTCATATATGAGAGGCTACAGTGTGTTTACTTATGAAAAATAAAAGTACTCTAAAAACCTGGCATATTTTTACATGTGTTTCGCTTTCTCTGGCTTTATAAACAGGGAAATGACCTGATAATTAAAATATTATTTTGATAAACAAAATGAAGCATAGTTGAATGCAAGAAGGGTATGATTGCAAGTCAGTTTAAGCATATAAGGAAAGATTGGTAGGTAATTTATGATTAAAGTAATGCTTTGATGTATATACTAATTTGCTTTAAGCTCGGCCGGGTTTCAGAGTATGGTGCAAGAAAGTGGAAACATTAGCGATAAGAATTATGATAAATTCTAAACAGGAAAATATTTGACTGAGATAAACATTTGGATGTAACAGTTTCTTAAGTAAGGTAACACGTTTTTAATGGAAAAAGGATGTGTATGAGATCGGGTAAGAATTGCGCAGAATATGCTGTTATCTCGCAGTCATAAAATTTGTTTATACATAGTTTTGAGTTGCAACCACGAATACAACTAGATTACATTTCTTATTTTGGCAATATAACCCTAGATACATTAGCCTTTCATTTTGTATTATATGCTAATTACATGGCAGCTATAATTCATCATCCCATCGACTGGTATAGTTAGAGTCCCTAAGGATTCTCCATAAAACAGTTAATTATTATTATTATTATTATTATTATTATTATTATTATTATTATTATTATTATTATTATTATTATTATTATTATTATTATTCAGAAGCTGAACCCTATTCCAATGGAACAAGCCCAACACAGGGGTCATTGACTTTTGAAATTCAAGCTTCCAAAGAATATGGTAGTCGATTATTATTATTATTATTATTATTATTATTATTATTATTATTTATTATTATTATTATTATTATTATTATTATTATTATTCAGAAGATAAACCCCTATTCATATGGAACAAACCCACCACAGAGGCCATTGACTTGAAATTCAAGCTTCCTAAGAATATTTTGGTGTTCATTTGAGAGAAGTTACAGAGGGTAATAGACAATACAGAAAGTAAAGATCACTTATTGGAAAAGAAATAAAGATAAACTAATAAATGAATACACAAAAATATAAATAATTTATTAAAATACAAGGTGAATTATATTAGGGTAGCAGTGCATTGCGTCTTCTCATGAACTTTTGAAGTGCACGACACCCTCAGGGAGACTGTTCCACAGTCCAACGGTGCGAGGAACAAAGGACCTCTGAAACTGAGAAGTTCGACAGCGAGGCACATTTGCTGCATACTGGTGCTGCTGCTCAGCAAATCTGGTCGCTCTCAACTGGGAGAGAGGCTCAGGGATCAGTTGTGACAGGGAAATTAGATACATTAATTATAAGGTAGGCTACCTTTTCTGTTTCTTCTAAATCTTTTGAAATATGAGACGGAAGCGTTCGATAAGTTTTTTCGTCTTTTTTCTCGTCTTCGATACGGTCATTAAATCTTGTTGATCGTGAGATAGGAATCTAAAGAATTCTTTTCGTTTCCTCTTCCACTGACTCAGAAATCCAACACCGTCGGAATCCCCGAGAAGCGAAGACAAACACTTCATCTTCTCTTGTTGCGCTTCATGGCGGAAGTAAAGAGAAAGTGAAAAAAGAAAGTAAAAAAAAAAAAAGAAAGTAAAAAGAGAAAGAGAAAAACTCTCCCTGATCAAAACACGCCATAAGGATTCTCCTTGACATTACCATCTTTTTTACTGTAAAGGACTCTTTTGGAGTTAATTATGCTAGAGCCCTTGTGTAAATGACAGCCTACATATTGGAGCGCTTCTCTCTCTCTCTCTCTCTCTTTTTAGCCTTCAAGGTTAGGCCTCACATATTCTCCCAAATAATTGGCTTATTTTTCAAAGTTTCCTAATTGCCTGTTTGCAAGTTATTTCGAAGAGGCTTTCCATGTTGTTCTCATACTGCTCTGATATATTCATGGTCTAATTATCATTTTTAATTTTTTGAAAAGAAAATTATTGTGCCGGCTTTGTTTTTCTGTCTGCACTTTATTCTGTCCGCACTTTTTTCTGTCCGATCTCAGATCTTAAAACCTATAGAGGCTAGAGGGCTGCAAATTGTATGTTGATTGTCCACCCTTCAATCATCAAACATATCAAATTGCAACCCTCTAGCCTCAGTATTTTTTATTTTATTAAAGGTTAAAGTAAGCCATTATCGTGCGTCTGCTAACGATATAGGACAAGCCACCACCGGGCCGTGGTTAAAGTTTCGTAGGCCGTGGCTCATACAGCATTATACCGAGACCACCGAAAGATAGATCTATTTTCGGTGGCCTTGATTATATGCTGTATAGAAAACTCGAATGCGCCAAAGAAACTTCGGCGCATATTTCACTTGTTATGAGTATAAACACATTATTTTAGCAAATTTTATCCTGTCTTCTGTTCTCTGAATTGTGAAAACTGTGCGCTATCTCATAAAATAGGTCTCCTCATACGAGACTTTCACATTCATTCGTTAATTTATTTACTAGTAACTATTTTTATTCTGACTTCTGTGACTTTTTTTTCTTAATTCTCACCAGTTATGTTCATTTTTTTTTTCTCTTCGAACTGCGTATTCATGAGTCTCTCCATTCCCATTGGGTATACTCCTCAAGTGTTAATTTCCTCAATAACTTACTCTCTTCTCTCTTCTCTCTCAAAATTACACTGTTTCCATTTGCCCTGAACTCTCCAATTTTAGTTTTCATTAAGCTAATGTTTTTTTTTTCACTCACTTCAAACCCGCACGGTGGTCATTTCACTCTGAGGTGTCGACTCGTTTTCACTCCTTCCCACCTCCTTTTGTTTCCACTCGTTTTCACTCGTTTTCATCTCCTGATGTTTCCACTCGTTTTCATCTCCTGTTCTTTCCACTCGTTTTCACCTCCTTTTGTTTCTACTCGTTTTCATCTCCTGTTGTTTCCACTCGTTTTCATCTGCTGTTTCCACTCGTTTTCATCTCCTGTTGTTTCTACTCGTTTTCATCTTTTGTTTCCACTCGTTTTCATCTCCTTTTGTTTCGATGGGGTTTCTCTCCTGAGCGGCCGTTTCACCTGACACCTCAGGTAATGACCTAATTTGCAAGAACTGGTGTTTCGAGTTACGTTTAACTTTCCAGGCGTTACTCTCTTTATGTGGGCATATTACTTTCTTTTCATGCCTCGGTGAACGGTCTTCAAAGTACTCTGAATTTGTTTAGACTTTAAAGATAACTTTTTTTCCCCTTTTTTTTTTTATTCTTTATTTTTATATGCAGTTGTTAATTTTATTTGAATATCGTTGAATATTGGTTGGTTGATGTGCTGTCACGAGATAAAATGATTGGTTTTGTTTTTGTAATCAATTGTTAATTTTATTTAGACTTCGTTGAATATTGATTGATTGATGTGCTGTCAAGGATAAAATGATTGGTTTTGTTTTTGGCGATGCAGTTTTTACTCACTTTCTCATCTTCAGGAGTTAGTAAATTATTGTGATAGTTACACAAATTATTGTGATAGTTACACATTTTTTTAATTGCAGGTAGTATTTATAAAAACACACGTAAACAACTCTCCTATAAAATACGTAACCCAACTTTTGTCATTTGCGATAGCCTTCTTTTGCGTGACGCCATTCTCAGATTTCAGTTTTCGATTTGTTTCTACTAATCGGAGATCACATCAATTCTGCTTCATTTTTAGTTTTCTGTAAAAGATAACTATTGTGCCGCGTTGTCTGTCCGTTTGCACTTTTTTCTGTCCGCACTTTATTCTGTCCATACTTTTTTCTGTCCACACTTTTTCTATCCGCACTTTTTTCTGACCGCACTTTTTCTGTCCGCTCTCATGTCTTAAGAACCACTGAGTCTAGAAGGTTGCAAATTGTTATGTTGATTATCCACCCTCCAATCGTCAAATATACCAAATTGCAGCCCTCTAGCCTCAGTATTTTATCTAGGTTTTAGTTAGCCATAATCGTGCTTCTGGCAACGATATAGCCCAGGCCACCAACGGGCCGTGTTTAAAGTTTCATGGGCCGCGGTTCATACAGCATTATACCGAGACTACCTCAAGATAGATCTGTTTTCGATGGCCTTGATTATACGCTGTACAGAAAACTCGATTTCATTTTTTACTTGTATTTTTACCATCGACTAACTTAAAAGAAATTTCTTCTTTAGCATACCATTTAATTTGTGTTTTTACTTTGTGCTATTTTTGTTAAGTATCTGCTTTTAATTTTCTTCCTGTCATTAACAGTCATTTATTCCAAACCTTTTGAGACTCTTTATGTTTGTGTTCCATAATAATGACATACTAAAGCAAATTGCTTCCAAAAAATATTAACATTGTTTTTCGCTTTTATTATTTATCTAGTTTACTTTTCATTCTGTAGTTAAATTAACAATTCATTTTTTTATACAACTTTTAAAACTTTTTATTTTATATGTTATTTAAAAGTGACATATTAAAGGACATTGCTTCTAAAAAAATTCCCGAAAAATTTACATTTTTTTCGCTTTTGTTAATTATCTACCTTTCTTTTTCATTTTGTTAATATTAAATTAACATTCATTTATCATACACCTTTTAAGACTTTTAATTATTTTATATAATTTAAAACTGAGATATTAAATGATGTTGCCCTAAAAAAATTCCTGTAGTATTAATATTTTTTCGCTTTTATTATCTATTTCTCTCTTATTGTGCACCTTTTAAAACTTTCAATATTTTATATAGCAATTTGAAACTGAAGTATTAAGTGATATTGCCCTAAAAAAGTTCCTGTAATATTAATTTTTTTTCGCTTTTATTATCTATTTTCCTCTTTCATCTTATTATTAAATGACATTCATTTATTATACACCCTTAAAGACTTTTAATTATTCTATATAATTTAAAACTGACATATTAATGGATATTTCCCTCAAAAAATTTCCTGAAGCATTAACATTTTATAATCGTCTAAACGACCGGTGCAATTGAAAGGAATTGTAATTACGCTCGGGCCATTCAAATACCTTTGAAAAGGCTGAGGGCACTAATATTGATAATTTGACAAATTCATTGAAGAATTGAGTTAATCTTTTTTTTCTGATGCAGACATGAAAACTGTAATTTGTATTGGCAGCATTTATAACAATGAATACAATGTCGGCATTATTCTGTTTAATATGGCCGTGGTATGAATTATGTTATGGATGTAACTAGCAAATGCTCATATTCTCATATTTTTATAAAAAAATATGTACATGCATACCTATATGTATATATATACATATATATAATATATATATATATATATGTATATATATATATATATATATATATATATATATATATATATATATATATATATATATATATATATATATATATATATATATATATATACAATATATAGGCATATATATTATATATATATGTATATATATATATTTATATATATATATATATATATATATATATATATATATATATATATATATATATATATATATATATAAGTAATCAAGAATCACAATCACGTGTGGAACAGACATACATTTCTGTCTCACATCGGGATCGAACCGAGGTCTTTCAGTTGGTGGTGCCTTTGGCTTTCAGTTGAAAGACCTGGGTTCGATCCAGATGACGCGACAAGGCGGTCTATCCACGGAAGGATTCGAATCATGTTAATGAAGTACAATAGATGGCCAAAACTGGTTAGTGTCATTGATGTAGAAAGGTGAATGACTTGTTTGGTGTCAAAGTATGAATATGGCAGTGACTCTTGTATGGTTTTCTCTCTGGTGCCACCCTTTTCTTGTCTGCTGTAAAAGGTTTAGGTTCTATATGCTATTGATATCTCCCTGTTTATCAACAATTAATTCACCAGTTTTATAAAAATTTTTTGTTGGAACTTCTCAGTTCCAGAGGTCCTTAATTCCTCATACCACTGGACTGTGGAACAGTCTCCGTGAGGTTGTCGTGCAATTGGAACCTCAAAAGTTCAAACGAAAATGCAGTGCATTAGTACCCTAAAACAGCTCTCCTTGTACTTTTATAACTTACATTTTTATCCTTTTATGTAATAATTTGTTAATCCATTTTCTAAACTTCCAATAAATGACTCTTCTTTTTGTGTTTCCTGTTACTATCTGTTATTTCTTTCAAATGAAAACCATAATATCCTTTGGAAGTTTGAATTTCAAGTCAGTGGCCCCTGTGGTGGGGTTGTTCCATATGAATATTGTTCACCATCTAAATAATAATAATAATAATAATAATAATAATAATAATAATAATAATAATAATAATAATAATAATAATAGATTATTTTTTTGTTCGCGTCCTCGCTTCTTGAAGACAGGCAAACAATCACGAACCAATTTGTAGTAAATCTCGAAAAGCCAGCAGAGTACTTTCGAGCATAAATCTCTCCTCCATCTGACGTCGGGAGGAAAACTTATTTTTCCTCAGGTGTCACGAGACTGGCGAACGTAACAAAGATGGCGGCCGCCTCCCGACGGGAGAAAAACTTTATTTTCCGCACCGTTGGTCATAGGCGTCCTCATCCAGATGTATATATCTATCTTCGTGATTCTCTCGAAATCCGGTCGAGTATAATGGCCAAACAAATGAGGGAGACAGACGTCTGGAGAAGCTGTAGCTAGATCGCATCTGCCTTCTCTGTCCGCTCGCTGACAGAATAATTGGAAGACAGTCCTCCGGGACAAGTCAATTTCGGAAGCGGGTAGGGGAGGTTGGGGTGGGGGAGGGGGAGTTATGTGCACCTGGATGTCGCTCAGTGAAGGATTTCTACTGACGGTTGGACTTTCTGTCTTGAGTGTGAAATTGTGTGAAATTTCAGATACTTTAACTTCCATAGAACTACAAGCTTTCTTATTGAAGTCTAACACGAGTAGTATGAATATATATATATATATATATATATATATATATATATATATATATATATATATATATATATATATATATATATAATATATATATATACATATATATATATATATACAAAATCCACGAAGGAAAGAGAAACAATGGAGTGCTGCGAGGCCTTTCGACTGTCGTCCTTTACTTAGTTTTCCTTCGTGGATTTTGTCTTTATATATATGTTCATCACGTTCCATATTTTCGTGAGTCAGTTATACACACACACACATATATATATATATATATATATATATATATATATATATATATATATATATATATATATATATATATATATATATACACACACACATTTATATATGAGCATGCGAGAGTTGGGATTAGGAAAAGTAACAATTAATGGTCACTTCCTCATTCATTGCTTAACTTCTTTATCAAGGATGAATGCTCTGTGCAAAATATGATCTGTCTTATACCTGCACAGGAAGTTCACCAGCATTGCGTCTAAGTCCTTCACGCGCACCCTTACTCTCAACCTACTCACACACTACTTTGTTCACTTACACCTTACTCTCACGCTCACGCTTAAGAATTATGAAGGCCATTTTAATAGGTAAGATTTTTAAAACCTGCTTTAAGGAAAGAGGATATATTTCTGTTGTAATTAGCAGCCTTCGTAGGCTCACCAATCCTAAGAGTAATCGAGATTGCCAACATTAAATACGTTGATTAGCAAATTCCATATGATATCAATAGTTTTTTAATAAGACGTATTTTCTTTTAATCCACTCTTCACAGTAACCCCTCCAATAGAAATTTTTTCTGGTTGCTCTGAATGTTAATTATATTTGAAAAGTCTGTAAGTAATGTCGAGCATCATCTTAAATTCCGTATCTCCGATAACATCTAATTATCATATTTTTATACCCCGTGACTTGAGAAGCTCTATCAATCATAATTTTTCTCCCATAGCAGGGGTTTATCAGTTAATCAACTTAATCATACGAGTTTTTCTTATTGTCTTAATTTTTTTTATCAGATTTGACTAATTGCTTAATCACTTTCATTATCCAGAGAATTTCTGAATTATCGACTGAATTATTATCATGGGTTATTTTTTTTTACAGGATTGTAAATCTTTATGTTAACAGAGTACTGAAAATGATAAATAGCTTATCAGTCATTAATCATCATTCCATCAATTTTGATGTGTTGGTCAAAGATTTATACGATAAGTAAACGTATTAATTTTTCATCTGTTTCCGAGAACTTTCAAATCTCGACCATCGCTATCATCATCACCTTGTCTTTAATTATTTATGAATTATATTTTATATATATGAGTATTAGCATAATACCTTAGCCATCCCAGTCATTTCATCGTTTTTAGTTTTCTGTAAAAGAAGACTTTTGAGAAGGTTATTTGTCTGTTCGTCCGCACTTTTTCTGTCCGCCCTCAGATCTTAAAAACTATTGAGGCTAGAGGGCTGCAAGTCGGTATGTTGATTATCCACCCTCCAATCATCAAACATACCAAATTGCATCCCTCTGTCCTCAGTAGTTTTAATTTTATTTAAGGTTAAAGGTAGCCATGATCGTGCGTCTGGCATCGCTATAGGTGTTGACTACACAAGCCACCACAGGGCCGTGGCTGAGAGTTTTATACAGCATTATATGCTGTATAGAAAATTCGATTGCGCCGAAGACACTTCGGCGCATTTTTTACTTGTTTTTCTGGTGACTGCATCATTCGTTGTGCTACAAAGTGATTCAGGAATTATGGGGAGGAAATCGTTGTCTCCATCATGATTTATTCATTACTTTTCTGTGACTAAGTGGTGTTATAGTAGGTGAGTCATCTCCTCAATTGTCAGTATCTCGATTTTATTGTTCGTTTTCTCAGTAATTCAAAAAATTTAAGATTAAAATGTAACTCATGCTTGAATTGTTTTTAATAATTATCCAGGGCCATTTATGATTTAATGTAACTCACGCCTTTAGTTATCTTTTTTCTACCAGCTCTGATTTTTTTCACTTTTGTATATTCATTCCAGTAAGATTCCGTTTTTGTTTTTTGTTTTTGTATGATTAGTCAGCTTTTATTATTTCTAAAATCCTCCACAATTCTCTGTCGTCCTCTGTCGTCATCAGGTCTTCGTCTTCCTCCTCTTCCTCTTCCTCCGCATTTTCTTCTTCTCCTATTCCTCCTTCTCATCCTCTTCCAGTTCCTTCTTTTCCTCCTCCTCTTCCTCCTCCTCCATTCACCAGTAATATTTCATTTTTTTTTTATTAATTTTTGCATAATGAATTTGTCCTTCATAGATTTTATATCTAAAATCTTCTGTTTCTTTGTCGTCTTCTGTGGTCATCAAATCTTCCTTCTCCTGCTTTGTCTCCTCCTCTTCCTCCTCCTCCTCCTTCTTCCTCTTCCTCTTCCTCTTCCTCCTCCAGAGGTTTAATTCACGTCTGTCGAACCTCTCTCTCCCTTTCAGCTAATCGTCCAATCCTTTGGCGTTCCTTCCCCGCAAGCAAATTGACAGGAGATCCCGGATTAGCCATGTCTCAGTCGCGTCTGATAACAGTCCTCCACGTTCCTTCAGTACCTTCCCTTACCCCCTTTCCCTCAAGAGATGAATGGTCCGGAGATATATTACAATCTCTCTCTCTCTCTCTCTCTCTCTCTGTAGATTCCCATTTCGCCTTATATGTTCTTATGTTGACTCTGATACCACCAGCCAGCCTCCTTCATAGTAGAACAAACACCATCCGTCGCTTATGTGGTCGTCCACATGGGGGAGGAGGAGGGGGTGCAGGGAGGTCAAGAGGGAGATGAGGGGAGGGGTGGGGTAGGGAGGAAGGGGGTATGCGAAGGAGAGGGAAGGGGGTATAGGAAGGGGAGGGGGTATAGGAAGGGGAGGGGAGGGGATAGGGAAGGGAAGGGGGTATGGGGAGGAGAGGGGGAGGGGGTATGGGAAGGGGAGGGGAGGGGAGGTGATAGGGAAGGGGAGGGGAGGGGGGATAGGGAGGGAGGGGAGGGGAGGGAATAGGGAAGGGGATGAGGAGGAAGGGCTAAACATTTCCCCTCCGTTTAGGAAGTGGCGTCACATAGTTTATACCGAATAATAACTCTCTCTCTCTCTCTCTCTCTCTCTCTCTCTCTCTCTCTCCTTTCCGTGTGCGAGAGAAATGTAGTACATGGTAGCTAGCTGTCAACACCATTTACATGCGTTAAACGCCGCACGTATTAACATAATCTTTTCTTTTATAAGTTCGGTGTTGTCCTCTCTCGTCAGCTGCTCGAGTAAACAGGATGTGTGAATATTGTCTTCAGGGGGAAGAGAGAATTGGAGGCAAGGATTGGCTAGGAGTGGTTGTCCCTTCCTTTGCTAGGATGATTGTGTATATGTTGTGTATGTATTATGTGTACGCTCGAAGGTCTGTGTGCGTATGTGTGTGGGTGTATATGTGGACGTGTATGTGTATGTATATGTTCTGGATTTTTTGTCTGTATTGATGGTGCATGAGGTTTTCAATATTTTTTTTATATGGGTATGTCTGACATTAATTTTTAAAATTTTAGAACCTTAGAAATTGTTTTTTTCATTTAAAGAACTCCCAGAATGGAAGTTTACCAGTTACCGTACATGGTTTGTATAGTGGATGGTGATGAGCATAGTGCTGTCCATTTTGATAAGTGTCCCATTTTGCAGTCATTGTGGTGATTCTTTAGAGTAGTAACCTTTGTGGAAATCAATATCATGTTGACCTTTAAGTCTGTACTTTTTTTATACAGAATTTCATACACTTTTACTTATTTTTCCCATTTACTGCTAATGACTGCAAATGTATTTTAAAGCAGGAATATTTTCAAACTAATAGTGTTTTATGAGAGAGAGAGAGAGAGAGAGAGAGAGAGAGAGAGAGAGAGAGAATTCCTCTTGGATGTATAAAAACAAATGATCATTAACTGTGATCATCTTAAGCAGAGAGAGAGAG